>NC_088928.1:50097500-50397500 GCF_038396675.1 Hydra vulgaris | reverse complement strand
AGTAAATTAATGATTAATCTTAATAAATCTTTTTTTTAATTTGAAAAAAAAACTTTCTACTTGATAATTTAATAAACTAAATTATAAACTAAATTTACCTTCCATTTAAAAAAGTTATTTCAAGTATTTAAGAAATTACCCTCCAGGCTAGCAAATGTTTGAAATTTAGCATGTATATGTTACATCACAATTTTGCCTTGAAAGTTTTAAAATGATTTAATTTGGCTCACTTGATACTTTACAGTCATTAAATCAAAAGTTAATCATAGATTTCTCACAAAGATAAAAAGTTTTAACAAATGCTTCACAGTTCAATCAATCTTTTTAGCATTTTTACATTAATTTATAGTTTGCAATGTAATATATCCAACTTTTTTATTTTGTTGGCCTCTATTTCATGAAACAAATTTGAAAAAGAATTTAGATTTTTCTTTTTGGTATATTTGGCGTTTTGGTGTAGTTTCTAGTATGTACATGGTTTTGAAGACAAAAAATTATTGAAAACCTGGTAAAGTTAACTAGTTTGACTCAATAAAGTCTTGAACATTAAATTTATGTTATCAGTTTGAAAATGTTTACTAATGATTAATTCTAAGAGTTTCAGGGAAGATTTTTTTGCATTAGAATTTTTCCTTGAACTATGCACATAAGTCAATTATTTATGTTTATAAATCCTTTTTGGCTCCTTTAGATTGAAGAGCCCTAAGATAAAACAGATGTTAGCAGGTAAAAGAAAACAAAAATCAAAAATGAATAAATTGAAAACAATGTTAGAAGAAGAATGAAGAGAGACAAGAAAGAGAAAAAGTTTTGTACTCTGGATGGCAGAGCTACAAAAGAGCATAGATAAATGAAACCTTATAAACTTTAAAAACAATAATAACAATAAATTCCAAAAATAAAACAAAAGAATAAATAGTCAAGCAGAAAGATAAACATAACAAAGAAACTGGCATAACAAAGAAACTGGCATAACAATAAAAATAGTGTTAAAAATGAGAGCCTCAAATTAAACATGACAAAACTAAAGAGTGATTTTATACACTACGCCATGAAAAAAGAATAAAATAACATTTGAGGATAAAAAAGAGAAACCACAACCTTAGAAAGTACTACTCACAATGTATCTTAAAAAGGCTTTTTGCAAATTTTGCAAAAATTTTGAGGACAATATGGATGAAAAGTTCACTTTTCGCTTATTATTTTGCTCAGAAAAACTCCAATAATCTGCTAATGAAAAGTGTTATTTCTGTGTCTTTCACTGTACATCACACATAATCTGCTAATGAAAAGTGTTGTTTCTGTGTCTTTCACTGTACATCACACATAATCTGCTAATGAAAAGTGTTGTTTCTGTGTCTTTCACTGTACATCACACATAATCTGCTAATGAAAAGTGTTGTTTCTGTGTCTTTCACTGTACATCACACAACAAGATAATAAAAGGGGTACTAATCATCTTTAAGTGCTTTAGAAAAAGTTTAAGTTTTTTCTTAAGCACTTTAAGTGCTTTAGAAAAAGTTAAATTTTAGCTACTTTTGATATGCGAGAAATTCTTTAACTGTATGTTAATTTTAAAAAAATAACAATTTTGAAAAATTACCAGAATCTTTTTTGTTTGCTTTAGTCTTTAAACAAGAGCGTTGCCTAAGTGACTTCCAATCAGATCTTTCCTTATTCCCAAGTGATGTATTGCGACTTAATGGCAAAGTTCTATTTTTCTTATGAAAATCTTCTCGATGAGATGAAACTAAAATTAAAAACAATAAAAATGTTAATAAAATATAAACATTTAAACAAAACTTATAATGTTTGACAGCTTATAAAGCTTGACAACTTAAGTGCAAGTTGACAAATTGCAAATTGACCTAATTTAAACTGAACTAAATTAAAATGTTTCTGCATAAAAAATTTTAGATTTAGAGTGAACAAATGATCTTAACTGAATTTAGTTTCTTTTTACCCCTTTTTTAGCCTACTCAATTATTAATAACACCTCCCCACAACAGTGTTTATGTTTAAAAAAAATGCATATGGCTGAATTTCACAAAATTTGAAAAGGGTGTCCCAGCAACTAAGAGTGCTTTTTTTTTTCTTTTTTTTTTTAAAATAAATAATTAAATAACTTTAAATTGGATAAAAAAATCTATTTAAATACAAAAAATTTTTTTTAATTTCTTAAAACCAGTAAAATAAAGCTATGAACCGGTATAATAAAACTACGAACAGGCAAAATAAACTAAATAGCGGTATAAGCTAAAAGCCTTTCAAAATTTATATTAAATATTAATATTTTAAACTAATTGTAAATTTATAAAAATTAATTATAATAGATACTTAGTTTAATTATTAGTTCCTTATTATGAAACAATAGATATTATATAATCTATTTATATTATATAAGTTAATTATATTATATAATGAATATATAATTTATAATATTGTATTATATAATAAAAGTTATATTATAAAGTATACTTGTGTATTACACTATATATTTATATTTGTGTGCCACATAATACATTATATACTAAATAACTAAGTGTTATATAAATGCTAATAAGTATAAACTTTATGTATTATAAAAGAATGCTTCTCAATCCAGCTAAAAGTTAAATAAAGAGCATAATTTAGTGTGACATTAAAATTTTGCAGTAACAATATCTAATATCTAAAACAATATCTAAACAAAACTAATATCTCATTCTTCTTTATCACCTGAATCTCCCTATTATCGAACCTCTTACAACTACAGTAAAGCTGACTGGGATTCTTTCCGTGATTTTCTTCGTGATGGCCCTTGGGTAGAAATCTTTCGTCTTCCTGTCGACAAATGTGCTTCTTACATAACTTCGTGGATTCAGGCTGGCATGGAATCTTTTATTCCCTCTCGACGATTCCAAGTCAAGCCTCACTCTCCTCCATGGTTTTCTTCACACTGTGCTGCTGCGATTGCCAATCGAAACCGTTACTTCCATATTTATCAGCAAAACAATTCTCTAGAAAACAGGCGTCTGTTTATTACTGCTAAAAACAATTGTAAAAAGGTTTTGTCTAACGCCAAAACCCGCTATTCTCAGGTTATGAAATCTCGTACCTCATCTCAAAAATTAGGCTCTCGTGACTTCTGGAGAATCTTTAATAATATCAATAATAAGGGCAAATCTATAATTCCACCTCTCTTGTATGGTTCAGACTTTGTCACCTCACCTAAAGACAAAGCTGAATTGTTTGCTAAAAACTTTTCATCAATATCATCTCTTGATTCCACTAGTTGCGTTTTACCTGATATTGCCAACAAAGAGGTTGATCCATGGCTTGACATTCATATCACTCCAGCTTCTGTATCTAAAGTGATTTCCTGCCTAGACTCTTCTACAGCTTGTGGCCCGGACAACATACCTGTTATTGTCTTGCAGAAGTGTTCTCCGGAGCTGTCGTCTGTACTCTCAAAACTATTCAACAAGTGCTTATCAGAGTCTTGCTTTCCAGCCTGCTGGAAAGCGGCATCTGTTATCCCTATCTTCAAAAATTCTGGAGAGCGATCTGATTCGTCTAACTACCGTCCCATAAGTCTTCTTCCTATCATAAGCAAGGTTTTTGAATCTTTAATTAACAAACACTTAATTTCTCATCTTGAATCTAATAACTTACTTTCTGACCATCAATATGGATTTCGATCTTCTCGTTCTACAGCTGATTTGCTAACAGTAATAACTGACAGGTTTTATCGTGCATTAGATGAAGGTGGAGAGGTTAAGGCCATTGCTCTCGACATTTCAAAAGCTTTTGATAAAGTTTGGCATGCTGGTCTTCTTCATAAGCTTTCTTCTTATGGTGTATCCGGCAACATCTTTAAGATCATTGAATCCTTCTTTTCCAATCGTAGCATAAAAGTTGTCCTCGATGGACAACATTCTTTTTCTTATTCAGTAACTTCAGTGGTTCCTCAAGGTTCTATCCTTGGCCCTATACTCTTTTTAATTTACATTAACGATCTTCCAGATATTCTCTCGTCTAAGGTGGCATTGTTTGCTGATGACACTACCATTTATTCTTGTCGTGATAAAAAACCAACACCCTCTGATTGCCTGGAGGGGGCATTTGAGCTTGAAAAGGATCTCACTTCTGCTACAGCATGGGGCTCCCAGTGGCTGGTGAACTTTAATTCAGATAAAACTCAATTTTTTTCAGCCAATCATTATCGCAATAATTTAGATCTTCCTATATTTATGAACGGTGATGTACTCGATGAGTCACCTACTCTTCATCTTCTAGGATTAACTCTTACTTCCAATCTTTCTTGGAAACCATATATCAAATCAGTTGCAAAATTAGCATCTGTTAAGGTTGCATCTCTTTATCGAGCTCGTCACTTTCTTACTTCGGATTCTATTCTCTATCTCTATAAATCTCAAATCCGGCCTTGTATGGAATATTGTTGCCATATCTGGGGCGGATCCTCTAATGATGCCCTTTCTCTTTTAGACAAGGTGCAAAAACGCGTTGTAAACATAGTTGGACCTGCTCTTGCAGCCAACCTCCAACCATTATCACATCGTCATAATGTTGCTTCTCTTTCTCTTTTCTACAAATACTATAATGGGCACTGCTCTAGAGAGCTAGCGTCTCTTGTGCCATCTACTATAATTCATTCTCGTGTTACTCGCCATTTAATTAATTGTCATCTTTTTTCTGTGACTGTTCCTAAGTGCTCCAAAAACGCTTATTCGTCTAGTTTTTTTCCTCAAACATCAGCTCTTTGGAATTCGCTTCCTTCATCTTGCTTTCCTGACTCATATAATTTGCAATCTTTTAAGTCGTCTGTCAATCGTTATCTTGCTCTACAATCTTCATATTTTCTCTTTCAGTAACTTCCAACTTTAATTAGTGGCTGCTTGCAGCCTTGTTGGAAGGGAAGATGTTTAAAAAAACAAAACAAAAAACAAAACAAAAACACACACACTTTGATGCTTTCATAAATGTATATGGAATCAAAAAGCAGAAAGAACACTTTTAGTAACAGCTTTGAAACTTATGAAAACATTAGTTTTACCAAATTATAACAATCTGTGCTTTTGCTAATGGAATATGCAATACTTGCAATAGTATCGCATATTCCATTATTACTACATATTAAATAGTAATAATGGAACATCATTACTTTTAAATATCATTACTACATAGAAAGCTCTATGAAGCAACTACTCCTGTTCTCTTCAAATATATCCACTTGCAGTTTCAGGAGTAGTTCTCTACATCCAGAGGTAAGAATATCTGTGATAGCAATATCTGCAAAGTAGAAAAAACCAATGAAGAAAAAAAGTACTAAACATGAAGAAAGACAAAGAGTTCTAGAGAAACTGCCGAAAAAAATATAAATATATATAATCAGTGCTTTTAATCCATCACTTTATTAGGAGGTCACTCGTACAAAGGTTTTTGGTTCAAAAACCTTTTTCAGATGACTGAAAACTCCCTGAACTAAGGAGCAGGAGAAAAATTAGGAATACTTTTCAGCTGTAGACCTTGATTTCTATAAATTAGAAACTTGGATTTTTATTATGCAGCCTGCTGTTCTCGTAAAAGATGCAGAGAAATTCAAGTGGATAACAAACATAGGAAATGCCTGTTGATTAGGTATTATTCTTAGTATTAACCTTACATATTCAGGAGAATTTTGACAACAGTGTTATATTTTTCAAAGGTATTGACCTTAGAAACATGCAGTTTGTCAGACAAAAACTTCACGGTGGAGAGTTTGAATGAAACCAGTGTAAGAGATTGATTAAATTAACAAACAAGCTTAAAGATGCTCTTTCTAAAGATCTGATTAGATTTTGTGACGCCTTAGATGCATTTGATAAAGGGGCTTACTCATGCTTTAATAAGATACTCAGTGGATTTGGAAATTAAGATATGGATTCGGAAAAAGCGATAGTTAACTTTCTTTATTTTTTCATTGCTCTAGATATAAAAACAAAGAGTAACAAGATGCATATATTATTTTGCAATGTAAAGGAGTTCTGTAGAAAGCATGGCTATGGACTGAGAACTTACAGTGAACAGACAGAAACAATTCACTCAAGATTCGGTGAGTTTTTCAAATATAAACTGAAAATCATTTCCATAAAGAAACATCCAAAAAGGATCTATTGTGTGTTGTTCTTTCATACAACATTAAGAACTTGAGGCTTTATTATGTTCAGCTTTTATCTCTTAGCTAAAAACTATACTTTTATTGATTTTGATAAAATATAAATGTTATTTTAAATAATGATATTTATTCAGGGGTTAATTTATTAGCTGCGAGTTTATACCTTAAAACTTTTGAAAGTATCAATATGCAAATTATTCTACTGTATATAAAAAAGCCTTTTTTGAGTAATAAATAAAACAGAGTCAGAAAGAACCCAAAATCTTTAGGTATGCTAAGGATAGGACAGCATAAAAAATTCTTGCAATATAACTTTCTTACAAATGATACAAATTTACAAATACATCACAGTAAAGTTACTAATGTAATAATAACATCACAGTAAATTTACAAAACAAAATTACAACAGTTGTTATAATCTTTTTGAGAGAAAATTAATGTGAAAATATAAGAATGTAGTGAAGCATTTATATGATGAAGTTTTATATAGTAGACAAGTGTTATTAATATAAAGTCAAATATAAAAATAATAATATATTAATATAAAAATAATAATTATAAAAAATATCAATAAAAACAAAATTAAATTAAAAGGTAATATAACATTTTGCACTTTTTGCAATATTTGCGTCAAATATTGCAAAAAGTGCAAGTTCAAACCCAAAATGCTTATCTGTCGAGCTACCTAAGGCAAAGGTATTTTCAAACCATTTTTTCTTCTCAGCAGCCATCTACAAAATGGACTGTATCAAGCAAAGATTAGTGCTGTTCATCAATGCTCATCCTGCTGATGGCAATTATGTATTTTAGCTGGACCTAGCCTAATCTCATTATGCCAAAACCGTGACCAATAATTGCTGTGAACAACAAAACTGAGTTAAAAATTGACCTTGATATGATATTTTCATATTTTCAGTAAAAAAAAAATCATTTGGATATATCCCAAGAAACAAACTAGTTAAAAATAAACATAATTAAACTTAAAAAAAAAAGAAACATTATTTAATAAAATTTTTTATTTAATCTTTACCTTAAAAACTGAGGAAGTAATTGTTTTTGAAAATCAGTCTGCATTTTTACCACTTGTTGTGGTATGGTATATTAAAAAAATACAATCATATCTTATCAAAAATGCATCGTTTTGATTAGTTAGGCATGTTTGTCTAATGTAGTTTTACTAGGAAAATGTAATATAAAGTTTTTTTAAAACATAATAAACTTTAAAAACTATTTAATTGTTCTACTCCTTTTTTTTTTCAGTTTTTGATCAAGTTTTGTTTCAAATTTAGCTTTTCCATCATGTTCATGCATACATACACAGTGAGGAACCCAGAGTTTATTTGGGGATACCACTTTTTTTTTCAGCAACGTTGGGTGGGTGTGATATTCTTGAGATTACTGCCCACCTTCTTCTTCCCTAGTTAAAACCGGTGCCGCAACGATGCTTTTTAATCATTATTTTAATCATTTGAGTTTATCTTAATCATTATTTTAATCATTTGTGTTTATCTTGTTTAGTTTTATCTGAAGATAAGGTATTGATTTAAAGGCATTTCTTTGAATACATGAATTTACCAGTGGGCGTAACCATGTAACTTTAGTTATGATAAGAAAACTATTTTACTTAAGAATTTAACCACACTATTTGCAAATAATTATTGAAAATTGGGTAAAGTATTTCAAACATTTACTAACTATATTTGATTAAATTTAATATTATTAGTTATTAATGTTTTAATACATTACATAATATATTTACATATATTAAATTGGGTAATATTTGTAAAATTAACAATATAGTTTTACATCTTGTATTCAAATAACTACTTGAATAAAAAACATTTAATAAACGTGTTTACTATTATTTTAATTCTAATTTTGATTTAAATATTAGCAAATCTGTTCATTTAATTTTTAATAAAGATTAGTAATTTTTAAAGTAATTTTATGGCATCTTTTAAATTAAAGATAATTAAAGAGATAATTAAGGTAAACGTAATTTAAAAAGTGATATTTTTTTGATTAAAAAACATTAATTTTAAAAAATATAATTTATTTTTTTATACATTAGGTAAAACTAAAAAAATGTATGTTGAATAAATAAGTTATATTTACTATGTATTTTTTACTATGGATTTTAATATGGATTAATATTTACTATAGATTTTTTCAAACATTAAAGACATTGAAGTTTAAAAATAACTAGATCTTAATAAGTTATTGTAATTGTTATTATAAGTCAAAAAGAATATGGAAAAGAAACAAAACTTTCTGAAAAAGTTAACTTTTGGTTTTTCTCACATAAACTAAAATAGAAAACTAATGATCAAAAATTCATTCAAAAAAATAAATTCGCATAATAGTTATAAAGACTAAAATTTTTTACTTTTGTTCATTTATTTAAAAAAGCAGTTCACTCTTAAATGCCAAAAAACTAAAGTTAATTTTACTATAAATGGATATTTTAAAATTGTTCTATCTTTCGAAAAGCAAACATTTTATACATTTCATTGTTATAAAATTTTGTAACAAGTTTTTTCTACCATTAATGTCATGTAATTGCTCCAGCACACCAGTAACTTTTCCATAAAGTTCAAAACCAGACACCGACAAGTAATGTGTCTGTCCACTAGCATTTGGTCCGTTTTGTTGTAGACGTACAAAATGCCAACCTTGTGTTTCATTCAATGCTGAATCTGGCATATTAAGTGGCCATGTTGTTGTTGAACTAAAAAATATATATTTAATATACAAAATATAAAGCATACAGCTATTACTGTTAATAATAGTATTCTTGCATAACACTATGTAACAAATTTAAATTTTTTTGTCCTTGAGTTCCAAGTGTAATTTCATAATTTGTTTTAGCAAAACAAATAAATAAATAACTGTCATTCCACATTGTGTGAGATAAAGGGTCTTTCATAACTACTTACCCAGGTATGGGGGAGCTGGATTACTCAGAAACGTATGATTATGTACAAAGTGTTAAAGACAGGTGGAGGAGGTGTTAAAGACAGCGAGTATGTACTTGGTTTAACTATCTCTCATTTTCTATCCTTCCTAAAACTGGATTTTTTGTTTTAACAAAAGCATTGAACTTCACAAGTTTAAAAAATCAATATTATGTTATGTACAGAAATGGTACATTATCCAACTTTTGCATGCAAAACTTTAAAAACTAATGTTTTGAATGCGTGTGTATGCAGAAGTGTGCGCGTGTGAAGGGGAAGGGGGATCGCCATGGAAAGCATACAAGTGCGTACAAAGAGAAAGGGGTCCTAAATCAGTAGTTTTACGGCGTCCAAAATTTTCCAAAATATTCAAGAAATTTCAAGAAACTACTTTTAAGAAACTTCCAGAGCCTTATAGAGCATTTTTGTAGTGTTTTAAAGTATCCACACATACCTTATACTTCGTATTAAATTTTGGAAAAAACTTCCTTGCATTTAAATTAAAATAATTAGTGTCCTATGTTACAGATGTCCTATGTTACAGGGGACAAAAAACACCTATAAAGTTTGCCAACCCATGAATTTGGTGACAATCATTGAACAGCTCATATAACTGCTACATTATCAATCCCACAAAATGTCTTTCTGGCATAAATGCACCTTAAATTATTTATACAGACAATCATTTGTCCATTGGCTTAGTAAAGCATAGCCGCTAACTGCCTGTTCCAACTGCCCTTTAAAGGGATAGGGATTTCCAGAAAAAAGCCACAAGTCCAATTACAAGGAAGATACTACAGTTAAAGAACAGTTTAAAATTGAAAGAACTTTTATCAAAGCTCAAACAATTTGTTGGATAAAAATACACAAGTCATAGATCAGAGAAAGCATCACCAAACATTTTCAAATATTTTTAGAAAGATGGGTTGTTTTGCTGAAACAATGTTGCTGGTCTTTTTAAGGCTATTGGCATCAAATGTAACCAAAATAAACGGCACTTTATGAACTGTCTAAAAATAATAGTCAGTTCATCTCACAGCACATCAAGTAAGGCCTCATCAAACAATTTGTAACTAATTTTTACAAAAAGTTGACACCTTTTTAGTACCTCCAAGATCTTTTTAGTACCTCCAAGATCTTTTTAGTACCTCCAAGATCTTTTTAGTACCTCCAAGGTCTTTTTAGTACCTCTGAGATCTTTTTAGTAACTCCGAGATCTTTTTAGTACCTCCAAGAATTCCTAAAGTTATTTAAAGTTAAGATTAGAGTTTGTATCTTCGTTGCCATTTCTGAAGCTTTCTTTTACAGTCTTTGTATATATAATATGCAATTGTTGTTTCAGATCAAATAACCCAAAATATGAAACTTTTCTTGTTACATATCATCAAATACGTGCCTAATGTAGTTATTTCTCCACAGTCTTTGGGCATAAGGAATTGAAATATAACACTTTAAATCCAAGAACAAAAATTGTGTTAGATAGTGTAATTGTCAAACTAATGTTAGATGTAACAAAAAAAAAAAAAAAAGATTTGAAAATAATATTTAAAATATAATAATTTGTGGAGTGGATTTACAAATACAAAAAATTTACAAAGCTTTTAAAAATAATTTTGGAAAAAAATTAATAACCTCAAAGTAAAAACATGTTTTGTTTAAAAAAAATACTTTAAAATAAATACAAAGCTACAATCTTTTTAAAAATGATAACATAAAATAGATTAAAACATAACTTTTTGAATTCTGTAGTATTATTTTTTACTGTAGAAACTGATCAAACAATCAGTTTCTACAATTTAACTTAATATTACATAACATAACCATTCAATTTATTAATTTCTTTTAAATATTAGACAGCTTTTTAAATTACTTAAAAAAATTGAATTTTTATTTTAAGTAAAATTTGTTAATCAAAAGATTTAATTTTTGCTTTGCTATAAGGAATAAGAGAGAACTTTTCAAAATATTAAATATATATATATATATATATATATATATATATATATATATATATATATATATATATATATATATATATATATATATATATATATATATATATATTAGAGGTGGGTCGATTCTGATTCCACCGATTCTCAAGGAATGGAAAGATCGCAATTCTCCTCCTTTTTAAAGAAATAAACAATTCTGATTCTTTTAAAATTTTTATTTTTGCGCTTTAACGACTTTATTTCTTTTATAAATACTCTCTTGAGCAGTGACTAACAAAGTATATTGTTTTTTCAACACTTTATCTTATATTCATTTTACATTAAAACTTCCCTTAATCATTTACCATCAATGTTAAGTAGTTTGGTTAAGAAGTTAAGTAACTTTGAACAAAAACCTTAACAAAATTAAGTGTTGTATTTACACAAAATACAAATATAAAAATACCTGTCACAAAATTTATTGATATTTTAACCTCAAAATGTGCGTTAACACCCATAATAAATATTTTTTGTATTTGCTTTTAAAATTATTATTAATGCTATTATAATAATAATTGTCATTGTTTTCATTATTATTGTTGTAATAATTATTTTATAGTTAAAAATGTTATTTTTATTTCAGAATATATTCATATATTTATTGATAAATAACGATGTTGAAACAAAAGAAAAGCAAAGTTATTTTATTATCAAAGTATTTTACAATCAAAGTAAATGACACTAACTATGCAACTTTTGCAAAACAGTCATCCAGAGGTGGTGGTAGAATATCCAGAGGCAGTGGCAGAACTTCTCAGTCATACACAACATTGAAAATGCTAAAGCATTTAAAAGCTTTTCATAAATCTGATATGGAAAATAAGAAACAAGATGTGATGATAGTGTTGTCGACTCTAATGTATGCGAAGATAGTTCTAATGCAGGCTCATCTTATAGGTCTAGTTCTAACTGTACTTTCTAAAGTCTTATGACCTCGCCTAAGGAACCTCCATTTACTGCACTCGCATCCATATTTACAAGTTCAATGCTTAGGTCTGAAGATGAGGAAACCAACACAAGAAGATCTTTTCAGCACTCATTTCTGGAAAAATTAGGCCTAGATCTTTATCTTATAATCAACTGACAAAACACCAAGTGTTTGCAAAGACCAGGCCCCTTACATCTACAGAATCATGGACAATAAAAATTACAAGGCTTAATACTGGAATGATATGCACTGATAACCAACCTGTTAATAATGTAGAGAACCCTGGTTTCAAAAAGTTACTTCAGTTTTTGGAGCCAAGGTATACAATACCAAACATAAAATATTTCTTGTCTATTGAAATTCCCAATATTTATCAGAAAGTAACATAAAATTTGTTTCTTGGCAATGAAAGTTAATCATGTTAGTATAACTACTGACATGTGGAGCTTCACAGATAATGTTGACTACATGAGTCTAACAGCACACTTCCTCATGGTGATTTGAAACAAATTCACTATTGTCTGGACTGAGTGCCTTACCCACACAAGTCTCAAAATGCAGCCAATCTTGCAAAATTTATGAATGAATCTCTTGAGTCTTGGGGACTACTTGAGAAATTAATTTCTGTGCTAAATATTTTTGAAGACATAACGCATCAAATGTGACCACGTCAGAAGTTATCCCAATAATAAATGCAACTAATATGTCAACAATCAACATCAAGGACTATAGAAGTTTCAAAGAAGCACTGTGTGAATCTTTGTATCGATCTTATAAGAACTGGGAGATATTATAACCCATATAAGCATTTGCAATAATACTAAATCCCAGATTTAAAAACAAGATTTTGAGGAGCAAGACAAGAGCTCAGCAAGCTGTTACCTTATTAATTGACAAGTTAAACAACTTGGACATAGATGAGGATCTTGAATTAACAGTTGCTGAAAATCAAAAATGTAACACACCTGCTCTAAGTGCTGTCTGGTAATTATATAAACAACTGATCAGCACAAATTCTGCAGTAAGTATTGTAATGCCTTCTGTATTTTTATTGTACTTTAAATATAGTAGGGGTATGAACCAAACATCTTTTATTACTTTAAATTTACACTCCGCACTGCACAATGGGAGAGGAAGTAGCAGAGTCCTTAAAATAACCTCTACTCTCAAGTCACAAAAGTGTATTAATAAGTTCTATACAACTTGCATTCTGGGTACCACTATTACATTATTTATTAAGTTATTAACCACCTGTACCTATAGAATCATTGGCAGTTTTTTCACTAAGAAAGTCTGTATAAGTACTAAATTAACAATGCATTTTTAATTACCACATATTTAATAACCATTAAGAATTGGAATTTACAATTTTGGAATCGCCAAATCTCTAATATATGCATTTATATTTCTAAAAATATGTATATATATATATATATAATGTTAATTCACCTACCCAAGGCCAAGAAGGCCACTACAGACAAGGGGGCTACTTAATTGCGGTTATAACCCTCTTTCAACACTATAACTCCAAAATACAAACCTTGATGAACAAGGCTGCTGTACAGAGAATTAAGTTGAGCGCGGTACTATCAGGGACTTGGTGGGGATCAAACTTGGAACCTCTAGCTTACGAAGTGAGTGCCCTACCACAACACCACTACCACATATATATATATATATATATATATATATATATATATATATATATATATATATATATATATATATTTATATATATATATATATATATATATATATATATATATATATATATATATATATATATATATATATATATATATATATATATTAGGGATATGACTTTTTTGCAACCTACTAGGCCTGTATCGTAATTCAATGAACTTTTATGTAAAAAGAACGAATAGATGTTTCATTTTGACATATTTTGAAAAAAGGTCACCCCAAAACCAAAAAATCGAATTTTCAATAGGTACACTTTTGTACAGTAAATGAATATTAAAGGCTGAAGATGTTGTAAGAGTCATACTCCTGTTGTTATTTTATTTATTTATGCAACATGTACTGTGATATAACAAAAAACATTATGTGATATATAATTATACAAGTATTACAAAATTAACAGTATCAAAGCGTCTAGTACAACAATATACATAACTGTCTGTGTCTATAGGCCTACTGTGTTTAGTACATGGGTCACATGATGCTCACGTCTCATAAAGAGTCTAGCGCTTATTACTTAGAATGAATCGAAGTTGCAGTTTGTCTTTCTTTCTGCAGGAAGCATACAGGTCTTGCATCACCTTGATTGCACGTTCAGCTATCTGATTACTTCGTGGTATGTCGATGACGGATGGCTCTTTCTTCCAGTGATTTTTGAATGACTGCAATGCCTTTTTGTAAGGCTTCAATACATCAGATAAATTCTTGAAGTCATTGTCATTGTACTTTTGACTACTAAACCAATGTTCTGCCCACTCATATGAAATGAACCTGCAAACCTTCTCCAAATTCTTTCTCGCTTCAGGCATAAGAATGAACGCCAGAATGGCAAGAATGGCTCTTGAGTTCCATCTGGCATTGCTCATATTAGGAATGTTCTGAAAGTGAATCAGAGGGAAGTTTCTTTGTTCTTCATAGAACCTAAACACTCTTGTTAAATGGTACAAAAACTTCATATCGTCTCTCCACCCTGATTTATCAAGAATTTCTACAGTTCCATTCACAAACTTATCCTTCAGTTCATCATACTTATTCAACAGTTCAGACACAAATGGGTATTCAATGTTTGGAGATTTGGTATCACCCCCAAGTTCTTCGTCCATCACCAGACGGAGAATCCTGTCTAGTACGTGATGCTGACAACCGATAAATTGTGGTATTGTGACACCCTTTAACTTAAACATACGTTGCAACTTCACAGCAACTCCATTTCTCTTCCCAGTATTGACGTTTGTTGTATCAGTAATGATTATCTTAATTGAATTCCACAAATTGTATTCATCAATAAGTTTGGCAATTTTTTCAGCAACAGTTTCAGCTTTGCCATCTTTTAAACGCAGTGCATCAAGTTTCACGTCAGTTCTTTCATTCTGAAGTACAACTACCTGATATTCCTTATCATCTATTCGTTTGCCGTCAAAGTGTAAGGACCACTGTTCCATTTTAAGTTGTTGTATCATTTCTTTTTTTAATTTACCTGCCTCTTTGAATATGGACTTGTAAATTGCTGATTGACTTGGAGTTGGAATATCAATACCTTGTTGTGATAATACATTGCATATTTTAGCAGCTTTCTTTGTGGAAACTCCACTTGATGTAACCATACTTACAGCAAATTTACTTTTGTAGTGCTTTCTAGTTTTTTTCTGAGTGTCCTCATCATCGTCTTTATCACCGTCGTCGTCTTCATCATCTTCACTCTTACTTTTGCAGTTTTCAGATTCAGTACCACTGTCTGTGGTAGACAGGACTTGTGATGTGGAAGGTATTGCTGTTCCAGACTGGACTTTCCTTCTCTTGGAAGGGTGAATGGTTTCTTTACTTGCCACTTGTCCTGTTGAGTACCCCACCTGTCCTTTACTTTCTTTTTGTAGGTGGTATAGACGTTTATCTTCCGAGGATAACCACTGGCCATTCACTTTCGTGATGTCAAATAATGCATTGAGAACATCATATTTTCCACGCTTGACACATTCATCATAGACCTTCAGCACCTTCATAAGCTTTGCTCTTATCACTTGATCAGACACACGTGGAAAATTCAGTTTATTGTCCCACAATTTTGTAATTTCCTTAGAAATTTGGTCTATTCGTTCTTTTCTTCCTTTAACATATGCTCCGAGAAACTGGTATCTTCCTACGATCTGCAATTGAAGTGGTATTCTGGATTTTTCATCGAGTGAATGTTCTTCTACAGCCACGCTTCCTCTTCTTCTGTGTGACTCTTGAAATCTCACCAAATTTTTAGTCCAAGTCTTCTTGTTCTTTGTTACTGTGGTATGACTTTTCTTGTGAGACATCATATAATATTGTTACGACTTTACGGATAGCTGAGCGTAAATATCCGTTTAATAAAGTCGTTTAATTAATAAAATACTTTAACTGTATAGTAATCAGATTATAGTTCGATAATCCAGTCAATGTTGATAACAGTTCGATAATCCAGTCCGTATCCTAACGATAATGCTACAACTACTTATACTTCGTACACTTACAGCGTCTTTAGTTCGCTACAGTAGTTCCTTATTAGCTCAGTTACACGCAGAGTACTTCATAGAACTATTCACATTATCAACACTGAGCTCTGACAGCAGCTCGCTTATATAATTATTTAGAGCTTCCAGAATGTTCTACTAAGTTCTATAATCTTCTACAGTCTGTTACTGTCGTCTATATCACCGTGGTAACACAATGACGTCATCACATAACAATTCCAAGTATTTGCCGGCACACGGCCGTTTCGTTGCCATGGTAACGTGTGGCGTTATATTTATAAATTCATAACAAAATAATGAAATAAATAGAATTAAGCTGAGAATTAAGCTTAAGATTAAAACATCGGTCAAAAATGAATGTATAAAAATGGTAAATCAAATTTTTATTTTGGGGGTGACCTTTTTTTGTTGCAGAAAGCTATTTGGGCCTTTTTTCATGATTTTAGGTAAAAGTTCATCGATTTATGATACAGGAAACATTTTATTTGAAAAAAAATTAAAAAGTCATATCCCTAATATATATATGTATTGAAAAATAAGTTTATATTGCACAATATATAAAAATATTTCTTAAATATGAAATATAAAAAATATGTATTAAAATTTCTATTTGTTCATTGAGTCTAAACATATCTTTTAAACAATCTCTTGGGGAAAATCTTTACTAAGTATGTTGGGTAATTTTTTATTGACTACAAGTCAATAATTTTATACTTACTATACCTTAATTTTAGTACAGATAAATACTATTTCTATGCTATAATTAATGACTAGAATTTTTTTTTATAAATAAAATGTTACCCTGGTTCTTTTAGACTTTCATCATTTTCATGCTTTTTTAAAGTCAACCAGGAGACACCATCTTTTGATACTTGAAACAGCCAATTACGAAGAGCAGATCTATGAAATTAAAAAATATGTACAATATTAACAAAGTATATGATTTCTTATGAAAACAGGGTTAATAACAAAACTGGAAAATCTGAAGAGTATTGACTTTTTCAACATTTCTAAAAACATACAATATTGACATGAAATACATAAATAATATTATTGTGCTTCTTTAAAGGTGTTAAAATTCTTTAAAATTGATTTTAAATGAGCAATAATAGCAATAATTTTAATAAAAATAATATAATATGAATAATATAATATAATATATCAACAATGAAAATAATAAAAAAACTTATAATAACAATAAATGAAAACTATAATTTTGATTAAAAAAATGTGCATGTTTTTTATTTCTTTTTTATATCTTTTCAACAATAGGTGTACCTGCTGTTAATTTTTTTACAGATTTCTAATGGGTTAAAAATGAACTATCTGTCAGTTACTAGTAAGGTAGAGCCATTGTTTGTTTAAAAGATAAGATCATAAGATAGCATTATTCTTCATACTTATATGACAGAAGAAAAAAAGATAATACAAATAATAACGATTGAGTTATTTAACATAATCCGCTTTGAATAAAAACTCTAACTATTAAATAAAAACAACAGTGGTATTAAAACATAAGCTTATATTTTAATTTACTTCAACAATTATTTAAATAGAAAATTAAGATTATTAATATCTAAAAATTACTAATTTACTTGAAAAAAATCTAGCAAAAACATTTGCTAAAAAATATAGAGTAAAATGGGGTCAAATGGAATAGTTAACTATTTACTTAAGTTTTTTATGAAACTTTATTTTATGGAAAAAAAATTTATTCCATTCTTTGCTGACATTTGTGGAGAATGAAATACCCAAATATATGTGTAATTAAAACAACACTTTATCAAAAAAACAAAAAGCAATCAATAATAACATTTAAAAAAACAATAAATAATAACAATTAAAAAATCAACCAAATAAAATAAACTTTTTATTCTTGTAATGATGTTGAGTGGTTTAGAGGTAGAAGAGGTTGAGTTGAGTTTTCAGTTGTGCGGCACCTTTTGGTGCAATAAAACTCAGCGTCTTTTATGTATCGCTTTGGTATGCATGTTTGCATAGCCAAACCTTGTCATTTGAATTTTCACACTGGTACCATTCCATATTTACACTTGCTGAAGCTTCGCCTAAAACTTTTTGGATTGCTTGGTTTAAATTGGTTGCTTGGTTTATTTGCTATTCGCCATTAGAGCTAAGCTTATGTTGTTTTTTAGCTTGCTTTGTTGCTTTTTTGCTCTCAACGTCTTTCAAACTTTCAAGTATTTCAGGTTTGTTGAGACACTCCCCTTCGAATTTTGACACATCTACATTTTTGCATTTATTTATGCTTATGAATCATAATACTTGGCTTTTATTTTCATTATTTAGAACTTGATAGTAATTAGTATGTGATACTTTCTATTTTTATACATATATAACATATTTTTAAACAATATAAAAATAATTTTACAAAATCTTAGCTCTCTTAGCAACAACATATTTTATAATATAGTTTTTATAAAATCATACATTTTTAGCAACAACATATTTTTAAAACATATTTTTCATGCAATGTTTTCATGTGTGCCATTTAAGTGTTTATGTGTTATTAATAATGTGTAAATGGGTTGTTATCAATGTATTTATGTGTTTAAACATGTTTAGGGTTTATTGTTCATGTGTTAATGTCACCTAAAAAATTCAAAATACTTCTTATGTAAAATAACAAAATCTATATAAAATAATAAAATCTGTATAAAATAATAAAATCTTATATAAAATAATAAAATCTATCTTATATAAGAATTATTTAAATTTATTACTTCATTTATTGAAGTTTTATTTTTTATAAAAGCTAAAAATATATAAAACTACCTCCCATATCCTCGAGCATGACGTAAGGTATAGGCTGTAGGGATAACATGAACTCCTAGGTCAATAGAAAACCATGCTGCCCTGAAAACAAAGCTTTATATGTAAAAAAAAAAAAAAATAAAAAAAAAAAAAAACCAATTAACTTTTTTTTTTTAATTTATATTTACTTGTCATCATTTGTATGACAGTTAACTGGTGCAGAATCTCTGCCAATTATATTTTCAAGATGGCCATAAGGAAGATCTTTGCCTTCTGATGAGCTAATTAAAACAATATTATGAGATCCCGGATTGACCCATTCCTTCACAGACCTAAAAAATTAACAATTAACAATCAGAAAACCTAAATAGGTAATAAAAGTCAACTAAAAAATTTCATCAAAAACATACTTTCCATTTGTCCCTAGCCAATAGATAATTCCATTTTCATCAAAATCATTTTCATATTCAAATATAATAGGAGATGAACTTTCTTTGAGTTGCTTGACAAAAGAATATGATTGTCGCTCAAAATCAAACCACTGTTTTGCAACCTAACAAAAAAAAAAAATTTATTAAAAAGTTTTTTTACAAATTATGATCAATGAAATAAAAAGTATTTGAACTTCAAATTTTAAATAATTAAAAAAATATATAAAATACCATTTTGTTCAGAAATTTTTCAACCTCTTTAACAGTAGTTAAAGGTTCCATTTTGATGTATCGGCCTGACTTGTCGATTAAATTTATTGAATGACTTCCACAATCAAGTTTAAATCGAAGGCGCCGTAATAAAATCTAAATTTACAAAAAAAAATAATTTCCAATTTAAAATTTTTATTCTTTAAAATTAACAATTTGGACTTCGAAAATTTAGTTTGTTTTTTTCCTATCAAAATTAAAGCAAACATAAAATGAAAATACCTGCAAACATGATCCACCACCAATGCTTTCATATGTTACAACAGGGAGTTTTTCAGAGGACTCTAACACCATTATTAACTTCTTCACAAGTATTACAGCAGGACTAACACAATTATTTCTATGTTATTGAGTGTAAAAAAATTGTGTGAGCATACATTGTTATATATGTACCAAACTAAATAACTAGGTAATTTAATCAAAATATAAAAATATACAATTAAAATTTAAACCTGTTATTTAAATCAGCAAAAAAAACTTGTTTGAATGTATCCACAACACTTGAGTTTTCTTTAAGAAATGTTGTAGTAGAAAGTGCCTAATTAAGTGAGAAAAAAAAAGTATAAAAAATAATAAAAATTGTGTTCAAAATAACAAAATATCATTGCATTAAACTTAAAAAAAGATTTACAAAGAATTACAAAGAAAAGATCTGCAAAGCATTGTGTTGAACTTAGGTGCTAAAAGCTTATAAACAAGATAAATTCAAAACAATAAACACATTTTTTTTGAGAGATATTATTGAGGAGATTTTGTTTATAACTTGTTTACAACATTTCATGGTTTCAAAAGATTTGTTTTAGTTTTTTAATCAGTATTTAACTGAAGCTAGTTTTTTTAATATTTAATACATATTTTTAATATAACCATCTCTCTAAAAACTAGGAAACCATTATAGTTAAGAAAACTGCTTATTTTTTATTTTTTGCTTGTCGATTAGTGACATGGTCAACTTTGACACTGGTTCAGGCACTTTAATAAATCTGCCTAAACTCTAATTTGCCATAGTGTAAAAATAAAATACAAGTGTTACATGTTATTTCATTTTTTGATACAGCTTGAAATAAAGCATAAAAAAATATATTTAAAAAACAAAAAATTATAAAGAATAAAAAGGTTTTAGTAAAACAATTTTATTGCTGTAAACAGGAGAGCAGCAAACTTTTTTAAATTTCAACTTTGAACAAATAAGTGCAAAATAAGATGCTTTTGAATATGCTTTTACTTGTGGATATTTTATTTTAATAATTTAATTTTAATAATTTAAAACTGAGCATTCTTTTGATATTTTTAAGTTCATTTATTTCCATATATAGAGGGGAGGGGGGGGGGGAAGATCTAAAATTCTATATTTTTTGTTTAATCAGTTATTCATAATTTTTTTTTTAAAGTTCAGAAAGCAATGCAGTCTTTGCTATATTTTTGTGATTGACCATCTACTTCAATTTTTAACATTTTAATAATATAAAAACTTAGAAACCTTTGGAGCATGATCTTTGTGTGTAAAGTTATGCAACTTTATGTTAAAACTATGCAATTTAAATTTTGATTGGATAACTTTGAATTAAAATGAATAAAAGTTAGGTTTAAACAAAAATAATTTTTATCTCGAGTGTAAAAATTTCCTTTTGATTTACTTTGCTAGAAAAAACTTTTCTAATAACTTTGTAAACTAAATTTAGACCAATTAAAATAAAAATATTGCAACAAGAAGTGACAAACTAGTAAATAAGTCATAAACTAGTATACAAATCAATAAACCTATTTAGAAATCTTCCAGTAGTTCACAAATTTTATCATACAAAATTGCTTTTACTCAGGATTGTTTTTGTATTTATTTGTAATGAAGTCAACAATAAATTTTTTGGAAATTTTCATTAAATAAGATTGACTGCCCAGTAGTAGTAGAAGTATTTCATATATATGCATTAAAAAACTTGGATACTTGCAAATATAGTTTTTCAAAATTTAGCTGTATTTCTTCAACAGAAAATAAGAAAGTATTATGGGTTTGGAAAAAGATACAATAATGGAATAACTGATGTATTACGTTTTTAATCAGGCAATTTTAATCACTCATTGCAATCAGCTTCGGAAATTTACTGTCAATTACAAAAATTCCTTCTGGATATAATGATTGAATATTTTATTGATAAATTAAAAGAAAAATATTTACCATAGATTCTACTTTGATAATAATAATGATTTAATTTAATTTAACAATAGATTGCTTATCCAAACCATTGTGAAATCAAGATTCATGTAATTTAGAAATATTTAGAAGTGTATTTCATTGTTAAAAAATTTAAAAATATAATATTCAGTCGAAATCAGTGACAGAAACAACTGAGATAGAGAGGTTAGCAAAAAAAGAAGGTTTACATTAGGCATCCAAGAGAAATGATATCTTAGCTTAATTAAAATTACAAGACAGCCCAATTACTTGCAAATCAGATGTCAATATATATATATACATATATATATATATATATATATATATATATATATATATATATATATATATATATATATATATATATATTAAAAGAGAGATCTGTTAAATGTCAAAAACAATTGATGAAAAGGATGTTTATTTTAGTATTACAGTAGATCATTGCAACAAAGATCCACTTTATTTATAACCACAATTGTTAATAAAATACAAAAAAATGCTATCTTATGCCTACAGAAGAATAAGCTAATAATTTTAAGTTTCTACTTGGAAAGTCCTAACAACAATCCACAATCACAAAAAGTTAATTTTAGACCCCCAATTCTCCCCTAATGTAAAATTATTGCTTTGTTAAACATCGTCACGCTGCAAAAAAAATTTGTCCAGAAAATAATCTGTTAGAAAATAAATAAAACTTGTTAGAAAACTTGTTAACAGTTACAAAATCAACCTTAGTCAACTTTTAAATAAGTGTGACCACTTAAAAAAGTGAAAAAATTGTATATTTTATCATAGTTTTCATAGTGAAACTAATATGAAAAAAAAAAGATGCAAATTTTCTAAAACTTAAGGATGCACCCCCCAGTGGGCATGACTAGTCCGGGAGATGTCCGTTAGAGGTCTGAACATCCATGAAACATACGACCAACATTTTCTGGACAACGCGTGACAATTTTCTGAAAATAGATATGAACTATTAAAAAAGGTAAAACTTTCTTTAAAACTACATTACTAGTACAATAATGTAAAGTAACATCAACAAATGTTTATTTTATTTCCAATGTTTATTTTATTTCCAAATATAGTTGAACTTGTGTATTTTTAATTCTCAAAGGGTGTCAAAATATGTTCTAAATGTTTTCCAATTATAGTAGTTCAATCCTAAAAATCAAAGAAACTGCAGAATTGGTTCGATTTAACAGATATTTCAAGTTATAGAAAAATTGTAATTTGAATTAAAAGATTTCAACTGTAGAGAGAAGCAGATAAAAATTTAAAAAGTTCGCTAAAAAAAAAACTTAATATGGCAAGCTATTAGCTGGTTTTGGTAAAAAATAAATATCTTATATTTGTTAGCCCATGCTGTAATATAATACTTATGAACAATATGTTTAAAAAATAAGTTTAAATAAACTCATGAGTAACTTATTTAGTTATTTTAGTTTATTCTACATTCACATTCACTTCATTTATGCAATTTTCAGCTAAAATACTTTGAATAGGTTGGGTTACCTGAATGTTTCACAACCTTACAAAAATAAAATGAGAAATATCAAACCCTGTTTAAGCAATTGTTTAAAGCAGTGACTAGGCCACTAGTTTGAATTTCATAAGCAGAAAGCATAGGTTCGTCCTGAAGTAATGTTAAAAGTTCTTGTAAACACTTGTGAAGAATCTCTTTGTAGCTATCATTTGAATTCTGAAAATAATTATAACAATTAAAATAATTATAAATAATTATAATTACTGCAAGTAACAAAAAGTATTATAAGATTTATTTTAAAAAACCATATATCTAGTATATCTGTTTCTATATATGAGTATGTTTGTTAAATCTATGTTGATTAAAAAGATAACAAAAATAATAATACATATATTTCAATTTAAAAAAAAAAAAAAGAACAAATAATCTTACCTCATTTAACATCAGAGAATCGTTCAAAATCTTGCTGATCTTATTCAGTGTTGCAATAGAGCCATGCGGTGTCATATCTGCATTTTTAAAGTACTTGCAATAGATGTTGTGAGCCATTAACACAAGCTTCATTCGAGTTTGGGCTTTTTTTGACTGAAACTTTTTCCCTGATTTATTATTCCAGGAGTATGCGAAATCAGGACCTTTAATATATATATATATATTTATATATTTATATATATATATATATATATATATATATATATATATATATATATATTTATATATATATATATATATTAATATATATATATATATATATATATGTATTTATTTATATATATATATATATATATATATATATATATATATATATTTATATATATATATATATATATATTAATATATATATATATATATGTATTTATTTATATATATATATATATATATATATATATATATATATATATATATATATATATATATATATTATATATATATATATTATATATATATTATATATATATATATATATTATATATATATTACATATATATATACTATATATATATATCTATATATATATATATATATATATATATATATATTAGGGCGGGTCAAAACCATACTTTTTTTAAAATTTTGACATGCAGCAATATGTGGAGTTTTTGAATTAGTATAATTAACTACGCAGACTAAATTTTTTTTTTTTTACACATTTCTAGAGTTCACCACACACCCTAATTTTTCCGAAAAAAAAAATTTTGTAAAAAAAAATTTTTTTTTTTTTGGGTATACATTCTTTTAACAAAAGAACTTTAGGCAAAAAAAAAAAAAAAAAAATTGTTGCTCCATTTCAGAATTAACTTAATGCCTTAAATAAAGTTTTTACATTTGGACAAGGTTCTAAAATTCCAACTGCAATAATTCCTATAAAAAGAGATGCTGTGAAATATTGCTATTATGTTCGTAGAAATAAAGATGCTCAAGGCAAAGGATCAAGGCTCATAAATGTTACAGATTAGTTACCACTGAAATTGAAAATATTTGGCATAAAATCAGTTTTCCAACAATCGAAACAGAGGGAGTATTCTCAAAAGTATGTAGATTAATGGAAAAAGCATCCAGTTCAAATAAAACTTCAAGACTTAAAAGAAATGCTAATTTTTATGACAAATTGAAAGCTTTTGACAACATGTTCGATATATGTTCATGTAATTGTTATGATTTAGGAGTAGAAAGAGAGAAATGCAGATGTACTTTTAAAGTGCCAATAAAAGAGTGGGATGCGTTGGTTGGGCAAAAGAAACGCACAAATCAACTTGGACTACTTGATGACTCCACATCTACTTTAAAGAAAACTGAAACTAGAAAAAAAAAATTGTAACAAGGCAAAAACAGTTAAATACACATAAAAATGTTGAGAAAGACATTGATTGATAAATTACAGATGACAATTTTTATGAATCTGAGGATAATATCATACTAGATGAATCTAACAATGAATATGAATCTAATCTAATAATGAATCAAACTATACGAACCTGATGTCTTAAAAAAATGTAATCAAAATAGGTTTCATTACAATGAACTAGCAGTTATAGCAGATCGGTATCGTGTTGCAGACATAGAAGGAGAAAGACTTCGTGTTGGACAAAAAAATATAAATGTGAGAAAATGCGAAAATTTGAAATTACAATGTATTGGTTTTGATGGAAGAAAAGACAATACAACAGCAACTGCAGGGATAATAAAAGAAGAACAATTACAATTGTTAGAGAACCAGGCAGCAACTATATAGATCATCTAACACCTGATAATGGAACTTCTAACTGCATTGCTAATGAAATTCTCCATTTAATATTTGAAACTGGCAGCAGCAGTTCTTTAAATGCCCTATTATGTGATGCAACTGTAGTGAATACTGGGAAATTTGGAGTGGTGATAAAATTAATTGAAACAGAATTCGATAGACCAATGCAGTGGTTCATTTGTCAACTACATTTAAATGAACTTCCCTTTAAACATGTATTTAAATTGATTGATGAAAAAACTTCTGGCCCCAGATCATTTAAAGGAGAAATTGGTAAAAAAATAAAAGAGGACTTAACTACTTTAGCAGTAGTTTCTTTCAAAAAAAATCATTGGTTCTTTTCATTTAATTCCAGATAATATCTTTAGTGAATTAAGTTTAGATCAAAAATATCTTTACAGTATCTGTTTATTTATTTAATCAGAAGATGTTTCAAATAAAATCTCTAAAAATTCTCCCAGAAACATTCATCATACTTGGTGGCTCACAAGAGCAAATCATATTCTACGTTTATACATTTCTACAGAAAAGCCAACAAAAGAACTTATTGACTTGGTTACAATAATTGTGCAATGCTATGCACTAGGATGGTTCCAAATCAAATCAAATTTGGCAATCAATGGCACTCAAAATTTTTGGTATCTTGTTTAATTAATTAAAAATGCAGTTATTGATGTAAAATATAAGGAGGTAATGGAGCAAGTTTCGAAGAAAAACTTATATTTTTCTAACCCAGAGAATATTTTATTGGCAATGATAAGTGATGAAAGAAAACAAGTTAGAACTACAGCCATTCAATGGATACCTAAATCCGGGAATACTAGCGAATCCAATAAACATTTTAATTTTTCTACAACATTAAATCTTGGAGCCAAAGATTACTGTGAATTAATAAATTGGGACATCAAGGAAGTTCATTCATCGCCTTTACTGAATGATTATTCAAATAAAGATGTTTTGAAAGCCAATGACAGTCCATTAAGTATCCCAAAGTATCCTTGTCATAGTCAGAATATGGAAAGAATAGTTGAAGTAGTCACAAAGGCATCAGAAAATAGATATGGCTACGAAAAACGTCACAAACTTGTAATAAACCTGGTGTAGTCCAGGGAAAAAATGCCTAAATTTGATTGGAAAGCACAATGGAAATAAGACATTTATAAAAATATACATTTTTTTTATAGCCTATAAAAACTTTTCATTCTATTTTTTTTATTTCTAAAAGTTTTGTTTCTTTGCTTAAAAAAGGTAATATATGAACAAAAAGCATTTTAAAGCTTATATCCCTTATTTAACACCTTGTATTCTTTATTCTGAAAAAATACCAGTATTTTAGTAGAACATTTTTGTAGTATATCTAAATCATTACAATTATATAAAATAAAACAAAATAAAACAATTATATATAAAAGTTGTTTATACCCCTTTTTCTCTAAAATGCCAAAAAATCTGATTTTGTGTGACCCTTACAGAGGCTAGCACAGACCTCAAAATTGGTATACATCCTATATACATATATACTGCTGCTTCTTAAAAATATTCTTTCTGCTTCTTATATATATATATATATATATATATATATATATATATATATATATATATATATATATATATATATATATATATATATATATATATATATATATATATATATATATATATATATATATATATATATATATATATATATATTAGGGTGGTGGTAAAAACAACTTATTTTAAAAATGTCAGCTGACAACCCCTAAATGTGTTTTATATAATAAAATAATACTGGATTTAAAAATTTTTTGAATAAAAAATATTTTTACGGGAGCCACAAGGCCCTTACACATCAAACAGGTTCCTAATATTATAAAAAAAAAAGTTTTTCAAAAGTATGTCATGTTGGGTCTCAAAAGAAGCAAAATTTTACAAAAATTTCAAAAATAACAATTATTTTTAAAAAAAAATTGTTATTTTATAGTTTATTGCAAAAAAAATGACCTTTTAAACTAAAAATGAAAAAAGTTAATTTTTTTTAATTATAATTTCAAAAAAATATTAAATAATAGTTTTTTTATAAAACAATTGTTATTTTTAGAATTTTTATAAAATTTTGCTTCTTTTGAGACCCAACATGATATACTTTTGAAAAACTTTTTTTTTAATAATAATAGGAACCTGTTTGATGTATAAGGGCCTTGTGGCACCCGTAAAAATATTTTTTATTCAAAAATTTTTTTAATCCAGTATTATTTTATTATATAAAACACATTTAGGGGTTGTCAGCTGACATTTTTAGAATAAGTTGTTTTTACCACCACCCTAATATATATATATATATATATATATATATATATATATATATATATATATATATATATATATATATATATATATATATATATATATATATATATATATATATATATATATATATATATATATATATATATATATATATATATATATATATATATACATAGGGTGTAATTTTAAATACTGTTTATGCTATCCACCATAGATAAAACAGGTACTAGGGAAAGTATAAAAGTACTTTAAAAAAAAAATTGCAACATGTGTGTGATATTACAATGCAACTTGACAAATTGTAAAATTTTTATAGTGTATGAAACTGGAGTGTTCTCCTTGGTGTGATTTTAGATGTTGCTAATTGCATATATGATGATAATATACACATATGAAACATATATCCATATGTTTTGAACACTGCTAATAGTTTAAAGGTTTTCCATAAAAAAATTGTTCAGTTAAACTTCTATTATGCTATGAGATCTTAGCGTTGTTTGAGTCAAACATGAATTACACGATGAGTATTTATAATGAATAAACTATTGAAAATTGGACATACGAAATGCATCAATTGTACTTTTTAATGTAACTTCTTTGTTTGGCATCATTAATGTGTCCAGAAGAAATAATAACAAGAAATAAAAAGGAGCATTACAACAACAACTAAAATTGGTATTCAATAAAAATTTCAAGTCATCCTTTACATTTTTTAATTCCTGTGCACAGATCCTCAGGACCTGTGTGCAATGGTTCAAGAATCAAGAAAAAAAAAATCATCATTATATTATAAACTCACATATTTAAATTAAATAACATTTACTAATCGAAATAAAAAAATTATAATAAAGATTTAAAATTATAATAAAAATTTAAGATTATAATAAAGATTTGAAATTATAATAAAAATTTAAAATTTACCCAATGATGTTTCAGCTGTGAAAGTATGTTTTGTTCCACGATTAGATTCAAACAAAAAACCAGGAAGATCTTCTTTCAGAATAGTGGTTTGCTGGCCATCAGTGTTAACAATATTTAACTGATTATCCACCTGACAAGATAATGTCCAGTTGCCAACTGTTATAGCAGGAACTCCTACTTTAGATAGAATTGGCTGACTAACAACAGTAGACGGTATAGCGCTTCTAACTTTTTGTAATTTATCTAGAAACTCAGTTCTGCTTTCTGAGGTGCTTGAGCCAACTTCAGGACTGCCACTAGAATACATTGTTGCAAGCTTGTTGTCAAGGACAAATCTAAACCACCCATTACTACCATTAGATAACTCTATTGCACAAAAATCACTCCATAAATAAAGGCAGTCACGACCTTTTGCTATACACCATTCATGCCAGTGGTATGCATGACTATGCTGCAGTTTTACTGCATCCTCAAGTGGAATAGTTGGTTCAACCTTTATAAATAAAATTAGAAAATGTACACTGCAATAGAAATTAAAAACACAAAACTACAGTAAATGCTATGCAAAATATAAATGCCTACATAAATAAAAAAAATGATCATTTGCAATTGGGTTCTTCTGAAATAATTTATGCAAAGTTTAATTATGCCATTTTAACAATAAATTATATTATGCATATTTAAAAAATACTTACTAGCTTATTATTTAGAAAATAGCTTACTATTTTAGACACATTTGAATCAATTAGTTGCTCTTGATGTTGATTATCCAACTCACTTGCAATTTCAGTTATTTTTTGTAATACACCAAGCCTTACAAAATGAATAAGAAATATTCCTTCTCCTTTGCTCATCATATCTTGAACACAGTAAAAAGCAGTGATGTGACCTTCATCATCACCCTTGAATATTAAAAATAAACAACTTGAAAAAGTCTTTCTGCAATAATATTTTTGATTAATCAAGGATCAAATTAATACTTGATCAATCACTGCTAAATATAATTATATATAATTATATAAACTGTTGTAATTTAAAACTAAAAAGGTTTTAATCAATTATGTGAGTAAAAATTACCTCAATAGAAAGTGCTGTTGCTACAACGTCAGTTAATTGTGCAGCAACATTTCCTGATGCTACTTCTGCCATTAGAGATGAAGGTATAAAGTTAATTATTTTCCTTAATACTGATAATGTTGCTTTTTTTATTGATAATACTAAAGTATTCTGGTAAGTTGAAGCAAAGACAGGAACTAATTTCTTCATATAAACAGGTGCCATTTCAGGGTCACCTTTAATCTTTTCTTCTAATCCTAAAGTCTCAACAGCAGAAAATTTTTCTTTTGATAAACTAGCATCTTCTGTTGTTGCTCCATTTTTATTTTGTTTAGCAATTGATGAACCTATCCATTCACCTAGAAAGAAATAATATGTTTATCATACATTTACAAGTAAATTTTATTGTTTTACAATATGTTCTAATTGTATTTATGCAAAATTTGCACATAAATTATTTATGTGCAAATTTTGTATCATTTAACAATTGTAAATTCAACCCTTAACTCTATTTAAAATGAAGTTAAGGGTTGAATTTAGAATTATTAAATAATACAAAAATTTTGATATCATTTTTAATATTGAGAACAAAGAAGGCAAGTAATAAATAAAATTGTGAAAACAAAATTTTATTATACTTTAAATATTTGATACATAAGTTAAGGAGCAAATAATATTTACATTTAAAAAACTTTTTGACAATATTTTTTTTGCTTTAAAACTGTCTTTTTATCTATTTTTATATAAGTGCTCAAATATTTAGTAAAAAATTGATTTTAATTTAACTTATTTATTGTTTTATGTTGTTCATATTGCTACAATTAGTTTAAAACAATACTTTAAAACAATGTGTAAGAAATTTTTTATATTTATTTACTAAATCATATGATTTGTGTTAAAATGATTTGAACACGTAATTTTTTAAATAAAATTAAAAACTTATGTGTTAAGCTCCAGTTATAGGAATATATTTTTTAATAATTTTTCACCTATCTATCACCTATAACTTTTCATCTAAGAGATATTTGTCTACGAGACAAGTTTAAGCTACAAAACATTTATAATGTTGATGTGTCTCATCAACTCATAACTGTTTAAAAGCCAGTTAAAGTAACTGCTAGTAAAGGAGATAAGCAAGTTGGAAGGATAACTTCGGCAAAAAGATGGATTTTAGTAACAGTCTGTAGTGAAGTTAATGTAATGGGAAACTCAATCCCTTGATTTTTAATTTCCCATGGTGGTAAACCTGGATGTGTTAGGGTTGCAAACCCATATAATTGAATGAATGCTGCAACATTTTTAGAATAAAACATTTTATTAAAAATGTGAAATGTTCGCCAGCTAATAAGCTTTTACTTCTTGACAACCATAAGAGCCATGTTTAAATAGTGTGTTTAGATTTAGCTAAAAAAATGGCCTATTGTTAATGCTCCAGTTTTTAACTAGTTGTTGGGGTCAAGTCTGTCATCAGGTTCAGCTTGTAGTGTACTGCCTTTTCAGCTTTCGAAAATATCTGGCCCTGGGAGTCAGCTATCTAATATTTCTATTAATATCTCTCATCAAGTAAGTCTAGAAAAAGTTAGGCCATTTCCAAAAGCTGGATCAAAGAAGTCCCATAAAGGACATAAGCATCAGTGCACTTGAATACTGACAGACACTCTTATATAGTTCATTCAAAATGAACTAAATAATGTATAGGCTTCAAAAAAATCTTAGTCAAAAAAAAAGCATGAAACCCAAAATAAAATCTTCATGAGAAGAAAAAGAAAACTTCATTTTGAAAGTAATGAAAAAAAAATTTTAAACAGCAGTAACAGGGACAATACATGAAAATCACAACACTAAAATAAATTGTCTTGTATTTCTACTTCAGGATATAGTAATGAAGTAATTTCATATTATTAACCACTAGGAAAACAGTGAAAAAATAATTATTTTTTTATTGATTTTGTTTAGTTCTTCTTTCTAATAGCAGGATAAATCTAATAACTTCATTGGTTTTTATTATAGACTTATAAACAATTCTTACATATTCATGGTATAAATTTGAATTTGTTTTAAGTATACATGCATAGGATCAAGGGTGCATATAGGTAGGATCAAGGGAGCATACTGGCATGCACCCTTGATCCCAATTGAGCGTTTTTATTTTTTATAATTTAAAATGTACTGAAGATATTCTGGTAAAAAAATGATTATTAAACTAAAATAAGGTATAAAGTTTGCTATCATTTACTGTTACTTTAGAAATCAAAATGAAAACATATATGCAGTAAATTGATCTAATAGTTCTTTTTGGATTATGCGTGTATACTCTTCCCTATAATACATTAACTTTACCATATACTCCATATTTAATTTCATTTTAATTTTAGAGGAACAAATGAAAACACATGAAGCTTTAGAAATAAGGAGGCATTTTAAAGCATTTATTTATATAATGTTTGTGGGCACAACAAAAAACTAATCTTAGTGATTTTTAAATCTTTCTTGATTTTCTCTTGAATATTGGGTCATATCACTAAAATGAAAGCTTTTCAAATTATGTAAACATAACCTGGGTCTCAAAAAAAAAACCTAATAACATTTCAAAAACAATTTTTTAATAAAAACATTTTTATTAAAAACAAATTGAAAAAAAGCTGTGGTTGAACTAATGCAAAAAAAAAATCAAAACAAAGAAGTTTATTTACGTGAAATTTAAGTATGGTTAAAGCACTGCTAAAAACTTCAGAATAATTATTTGCGTTTTAACGTTTAACGCTTATGTTACAAATGATTTCTACTGGTAATTTTTTAAAATATAGTGTCATTTCTGTAAAGACAACAGTAAAATTTAAAAATGAAAGTTTTAAAATAAAAAATTATTTAAAAGTCAATAATAATTTTTTTTTCCAATGAAATTTCCATTTCTTTTTTTAGTAAGATAGGTCAACTCTGTCATGAAAGCTTATATTTATTTTGATTCTAAAGCTTTACCAAATAATTGTGTAACTTTTATACAAAATATATGTAACACTAATAACTTTCATGTTTTATTTCTTTTATTTACTTAAATGATAAACAGATATGCAACACACTTTTTGAACAACTGCATCAACCATTAGTAACAGAAAATTAAAATATTTAATAAAACATAAAAATGTTACATGGTAACAAATAAAAATTTAGAGTTCTTTTTTCCTTTTTAAACGGTCAAACTGAAAAACCAAGTATGCAATTTAATTGCTTCCATCAAACTTAATTTTACATAAACTACTGAAAACTCATTATTAATATTATAATAAGCATATTATGGTAATCAACATAAGATATAAGACAAATTATAACTAAAAAAGAAAGTTTTGGAACACTAAAATCAACTTTATCAAATAGTGATAACCACCCCTTATATCACATATTGGAAAATGATATCTTTTTAAAAATGTTTTTAAATATTGCGATTTTAAAATATATAATGGAACCTACATTAATTAACAATTTTTTTTATCAACATTAACAACTTTTTTATAAATAAACTTTAAAAAACCAAATTTATACTATAAATTATAACTTTAATGTTTACCATCTAAATATTTTGGTAGGCAAATGAATTTATTTTTGTGAATTACTAATTAACTGAGAGCAAACATATTACTATTAAAACTGAATAAACTATTAGATTGATTGAATTAAAAAATCAATTTTAAACAAGCCTTCTCTTAAATAAATTGGAAAAAAACACACCAGGAGTTTGAAGTATTCTCACAACTTCTTTATGTCCTTCATCGTTTCTTTCACGAGCTTTATCCAAAGGTGTTTTTCCATCTTCTTCGCGTAACTCAGGATTTGCACCGTATTTTAGAAGAACCTGTATGTATAATGTTTTGTAAACATAACATAAAAAATAAAAAAATATTTACCCACATAATTAACTTATCAAACTTATAACATTAAACATTTAATTTAATTTACAATCTATTAATTTATTTTAATAAAACATTTTTACGGAGCACAAATAGTCATGCAATGCATTATTTAAAAAAATACTTTGGCTACTGCAGGTCTTCCAAAACAGGCAGCATAATGCAATGAAGATGATCTCTGTCCACGATTCACATCAGAACCTTTCTCACAAAGATACTCAACCTGCCAGGAAAAATTTTGTAATAACGAAATATAATTTAAAATATAGATTAACTGGTTTATTATTTTGAATATTTATTTTATTTAAATGCTTGTATTTAAAATTTAAATGATAAAAAATTTTTAATAATAAAATTATTTTGTTATTATTTTAAATTTCCTTAACAGCCTCCTCAACTATAGTAATTTTCTCAACCTTAGGGGGTGAGTATAGTAAATAAAAACATTTTTAAAAATTATAATTTAAAAAAATAAATATAATTTTAGTGTAATATAAAACTATTTAGCGTTAAATGAACAAACATAATTCAAATTTACCATTTCTAATGTTCCAAACGCTGATGCCCAGTTAAGCAAAGTTTGCCCCACATCATCCATAAAGTTCACATCGAATGCATCTACAAATATATATACATATATATATATATATATATATATATATATATATATATATATATATATATATATATATATATATATATATATATATATAATATATATTAGGGGTATGATTAAAAACCATATTTTAATTTCTCGGAAATGGCATAGTTGCAAAAGATAAACTTTTACTTGTATTAACATAAAATATTAATACCTTTTTCCGAAACAAAAAAAAACTCCCCCATCAGTGCAGATGAAAATTTGGTACCAACAGTCCCTTACCATAATTGCAAAAAATTCAAACTTTTGCAATTATGGTAGAGGCAGGGACACTTACAAATAGTTTAAAAATACCATGAGTGTTATTTATAGGTTGATCCATATGATTTTAGATATTTATATATTTTTGAAGTCATAATGTATAGTTAGGGGGAATCGAAAAAAAAATTGTGAATTTTTTCATGTTGGAAAAAGAATTGAAATAATATTTAACACATAATATATATATTTATAATAATATTTAACACATAATATATAACTCATAACACTTATTAAGGAAACTATATTACAGAAATTATGCTAAGTGTTAATTTTCCAAACATTTAATGTGTTAATTTACCATACAATTAATATAACTTCATATCTACTTGGTGATTTCTTTTATGGCCTAATGTATTGAAATAAAAGGCTGTCTCATGGTAAAAAAAATTTACCGTGTGTCCTTTGAAGAAAATACTGACCCGCATATCAGATGTTTACTATATTATAGTAAAATGCTTATAAATTTACATTTCAGTCCAAATTTAAATTAACTTAATAACATAGTAATATACTTTCACGATTTGAAATATCAAGATATAAATTTTTATGTTAGAATATCTTGAATGAATTATTCTATTTTTGATTTGCTATTTAGAGACAAGATTGTTGACAAAAAACAAAAAAACCATTTGGGAAAAAATGTAGTTTTTAAAAGAGAAGGATATATTTGATGAAAATCAAAAAAGCTGTAAAGATATTATCTTAAAAGATAAAACAAAACTTTTAAAAAGTAGACAAAAAGCTGTAAATATTCTCAATCAGCAGAAAAGATTGCTTGTTAAAAAAATGTTGCGCAAAAAATATTTTGCAAAATAAAAAGTGAAGTAAAAAAAAAATCTAAAGGTTATAAGCGTCTATAAGGCAACATTGTTGGTTAGTGAAAAATTTGAGGAGACAAATAGATGTTTAGATACTTATAATAATAGAGATAATAAGATAAACTGTATCTTTAGCAGTATCTTGATATTGTTCTTAATTTTATTCAAAAAAAGTATTAAGGAAGATTTAGCTCCAACTGAATCACGATTTGGAATAAGTTTGCCTGCACTGAGTGCTAAACTTGCTTTTCTTATAAATAATAGTTTGGGATGCATTGATGATTACTTAATTTCTAAGGTAAGTATTTTAAGGCAGAAGCAATTAGGAACAAGTTAAGATACTATTAAATTAAGATTTCCAATAGCTTCAAATCAAGCCAGATTAATGTCATAGGAAGTTAAGTATATAACAAACATAGCTATTTAACAATCTTGTTCACCTTCAAATCAGTAGTAAGGAAAGCTTATTCATGAAATATATGTAAGTCATTTTAATAACAAACAAAAAAACACACTTGGCATTTAAATGAAAGATTTGTAGCTGTGTCTAGCTGATATATGTTTATCTGTCGATCAATTACATAAATTAGGTCTTAAATTACCTTAAACAGCGAAGTTAGGGAATCCAATTACGATTATCGATTACCCGAGTAATTGATACTTTATAAGCAAGTTCCGAGTAGTCGACTACTCGGAATATTTTTTTCGAGTATCGAGTATAATATTTAAACAAAAAAATGTAAATATTGCACATTCATTTAACTATTAATCAATCGAGTATCGGTATTCTACCGTTTTTTCTTCTTTTACTTCTATAATAAAGTTGCTTAGCAACCGTTGATTTTTAACTAAGTTTCAAAAGTTTTTTTTTAACTAAGTTACATAAAATAAATAACATTTGTAATTTGAAGTTGTACGACGTAAAATTTGCAAGAAAGTGAAATATTTTTAAAAAAATTTGTGAAATAAATAAAATAAATACTTAATTTTCTAATATATATAGCTGCCTTTGGTAAGTGAAGTGTTTTGAGTAAAATGTACTAAATTTCAAGTAATAAATGCATATTTAAATACGTATAAATTTCAATTTTCAATTTTTATGTTGTGATTTTTTATTTTAGTGATTTATTTACATATACCAGAGGTATGGAAATATTTTACAAAAAAAGAGAAATCGGAGTCAGTTTGTAACATATGCAAATCTATAATTCAACGTCCGGGATCTAATACTACTGGAATGATTAATCATTTAAAATTACATAGCATATCTTTACAAAAAAGAAATTTGGGCGACACAAATGAAACTGATGCGTCTTCTTCGAAAAACACAAAATCAGTTGGAAATGGAATAATCAATTTCATAAGTCGAGAATCATTGAATGAAATATTGGCCAAATGTGCGACAAAAGATGGATTTAGCATAAAAGGAATTACTTCATCTGAAGCCATTAGGGGTTTCGTAGCAAGTTATAATTATAAAATGCCAAAAAGTGAAACAACGGTAATGAAATATATAATGGATTTTTATAAAGAAAAAAAAGAAGAATTAATGGCGTTGTTATTAGAGCAAAAAAAATCTGGAGAGAGATTCAGTATTACTGTCTATGAATGGAGTGATATAAACGTTAGAAGGTTCATGAATATCACTCTTCATTCAGCAACAAAGCCACCTGTAGTCTTGGGTCTATCTGCAATAATAGGTTCTTGTGATTCAAATGCCACTATCGATTTGGTAAAAGCAAAACTTAAAGATTATCGAATTGAAATGGATAATGATATCGTCAGATCCACACATGATGGAGCATCAGTCATGGTAAAATATGGGAAAAATATTTTACCATTTTCTCAGTTATGCTACAACCATGCTATACATCTTGCTGTACTTGATGTATTTTATAAAAAAAGTGGGAGTTTAATTACGAATGATGATGCGGTAATTGATGAAAATTTAGCAGATGATGATTGTGTTGAAACTACCGAACAAAATGATGAGGTAGCTGATGCATTTGCTTTTGATGGTAACTTAAATTTCCAAAATGATTTAGTTAGACAATTACCAATCTTTCGTGAAGACATTGGCAAAATTCTTGATGAAACACGAAAAATTATTAAATTTTACAAATATTCTTCAGTTCGAAGCAGTGTTCTTGAAAAGCATAAAATAGATCAAGAAGGCAAAAAGTTACGATTGCTACTCGATTGCAAAACAAGATGGAACTCAATAATACCAGTGGTAAATCCTTTCATAAAAATATACGATAGTATACAAAAGGCTCTAATGGAATTAGGTCAGCAAAAATGTTCACAAAAAAATATCAAAGTTTTAGAAGAAATATCACATGTTTTACAACCGGTTGAGCTTGCTGTTAAAGAGCTCAGTAAAGATAATAATAATCTTTTAAAAGCTGAAGGAGTATGCATTTTTTTGCTAAACAAACTAAAAGAAACAAATACACAGTTAGCCATGGAAATGTTCACTGCTTTGAAGAAAAGAATTGAAGAAAGACGAAATGAGGATGTTGTATCACTCTTGCGTTTTTTACAATCTGGAAATTATCCTAAACCAGAGATTACCTGCCATTTTACTTATTTAAAAAAAAGTTCTATTCATTTATTGGCTAAAGAAACCTTCAAAAGGCTGTTCAATGAAGATCCTACAAACACACAGATGGATACAGAGTTAACAATTGAAAATGAAGAAATAATTTCAAATAATGGTTTGGTTTCAAATTATGATGAACTCCAAAAACAATTGAATTAATTATGACTGTTCCGAAAGAAAATAATGAGAGAAAATCCACATTGGAAAAAGAAATGAAGGTGTGGGAGAAAGATTGTTCAAAACGAGGTGACTCAATTGGAAAACTTTTTACAGCATTATTGACAATACAACCAACGTCAACAGTAAGTGAAAGAGTTTTTTCGGTAGCTTCAGCTTTTGTCACAAAAACCCGAAATCAGTTGAAAATGGAAACGGTTGACAAACTTGTATTTTTAAAGTATTATTTTTTAAATAAAAAATAGATTTAAAACTAAAATTGTTGCATTTTATTTTAAATTTAATTAACACAACATGGTGTGGGTAAATTTTTTTTCCTTTACCCGGATACCCGGGTAATTAAAAAAATAAATACTCGATTACCTGGATAACGTAAAAATACGATTATTTGGACTCACTAAGCGAAGTCAGTTTAAGGTAATTTAAGACCTAATTTATGTAATTTTATATAATAATTAAATATTTTTTGAACTTGAATATCAGCTTTTCTTTGTTTTGTAAAAATTGATATAACATAAGATAGATTGGCTAAAAACCAGTTCAGTAACTTAAAAAAAAATGTTTTTTTTTTTTTTTTTTTTTAATGGAATATACATTCTGCTGTTCATATAACAAAAAACAAAATAAATACAAAGAAAAAAAATGGTATCAAAGAAGTTACAGATGACTGGTGTAACCACAATCTTTTCATACAGAAAAAAATAGAACTAGATCATATGATTAGGCAAAGAATTCTTAACAATGCTTTTGCAGAAGAAAAATCATAACTACATTTTGTAGGCTTTTATTAAAAGTTAAACATCACTACTGATAAAAGATTTTTAAAATAAGTAAGCGGAAGAATTTAGCTTTAACAGCAATATATGCTGGCAAAGTCAATTCTTAACTAAACAGTAATTAGAAAATTTCATATCAGAAAACAAAATTATATTGATTTCTTGAATTGATTAAACAGGGGTCTCAATGTTCAAAGAGCACAAATAAATAGGTAAGGAATTAATTCTACAGCATAAATTGAAAAATTTTTTGTAGCTATAGAGTTGACATCTTTATTAGCAAGTTGACATCTTTATTAGCAGTCTGAAAATTTTTTAAAATTATTAACACAGTGTATACACACTGTGAAGGTACCTCCAGGTCAAGTTATGAATATAAAATGTAATATATGCATAATGAAATTGTGATAAAAATTATTTATTATTAGCTTTTTATATTTTTATTATATATATGGTTTACATATTTTTAATATATATATGGACTAAACTACTGAAAAAATAGTTGCAAATTATTTTATTAGTAACTTTAGTTAATAAATTTATATTAGAATAATTGACAAACTTTTTTTTGTTGCTAGACGTTTCTATTAGAGTTTGTTCACAAATTACATCATGCAATTTTTGACTATTTTTGGCCCCCTACCACCCCCTCGTCATAACATTGTAACTTTTTAGAAATAAGTTTTGTAGTCTGACATAATTTATGGACAACCCTTTAGAAAGGTTGGCTTCACAAAATAAAAACTTAAATCTTAATTTCATTTGATTTTATTTTATTTGTAAATAAGAAATATATTTTAACTGTCATTTAAATTTTTTAACAATATTCTATGGTTTTTAATATGTTAATAATATGTGCTTTATTTATTATTATCTATTTATTTTTATTTATTTATCAAACCGCTTAAAATCTTAAGATTTATTTAAACAAAACACAGTTTGAAATTTCTGAAAGTAATACTAATGAAATACCCAAAAAAAGATATTTTGGGGAGGGGGGTATTTCATTAGAATTATTTTCATAAATTTCAAACTGTGGAGGTTTGTTTTTTCACAAAATGAGGACAAAAAAAAAAACAATAAATAATTGATCCTTAGACTTTGGAAAATTGAAATTACTTTTATTGAAAACTACTGAAAACTCACCCAAATTGAGTAATTTGCAATAGATTAAAAAGCAGCTACATAACTCTTAAAATTTTATTTTCACACTTTCTATATCTCTAATTTATGACATCACTTTCTATATCTCTTCTTAATCACTAACTTCATGGCAAATATTGTTTAATACATCACACATGACTATAAAAAATATCAGCAATGAAACAAAAAAACATTAGCAGTTCTGGAGTTATCTTAAACCTTTTTACTGTTATAATCAACAATACATCAAAAACGTTGTTGTGAATATTCTAGATGTGTAACATTTTTTTTGTATCTCTCCCAGTGAGTTTTGAAGCTTCTGTTGTAGAGCTTCTGTTGCTTGTTAACTGAAGAGACCAAGTCCTGTCTTTTTAATTTTGATGAACTGTGGTATGTGGTAAAAAAACAGCATGTACTTTTAGTGTGATGAAAATTGGGAGTTTGTTGTAGCTGTCTCTAAATTTGATAATTTTTTATTCAAAGTCTGGATCCAGCTGAATACCAAAGCATGCAGTAAACACATCTCTAAAATGAAACAGAGTTTGGATAGGGAAATTTGGAAGGGCCTGATTGAAATTAGTAGAAACAGCAAGCTACTGCAACTTGCCCAAATCTTTCAAAAACTTTAAACAATAATTGCCATTGAGATGACCATCATGGTAGGGCTGAAGTGGAATATGCAGTGCTGATAGCCATTCCTTTGGGCCGAAGGAATGACCATCAGCATTGGTTGATGGCCATATCCAGGCCAAAGATCAACCAGATTTTTCACTAGATGATTCACAACACCTTAGCAAGCAATTTAGCTCCATTAGTGGAAAAGCTTCTAGTATAAGCTATTGGTCTGGAAACTCTAACAGTAGTAGACGCACCACATTTTGGAAGACTTTAGGTTTTCTCATATTGCCACCTGAGCTGACAAACTCATTTTGCTTACTTCTTATACCACCAAAAGAAATTGCTACCAGCATTTGTTGCTTGATACTGGTAATGCTTGATGATGTTGGTGTCCTCAATCTGACAGTTTTCTGAACGCTCATCTTCATCTTGAACCATAAATAGGGTTAAACATACTTTCAAAAATTTTCCTCCTCCATCTATGCAAAGTTTTACAATAGCAGTCAGAAATTTTTTTTGTTGACATGAATATTTCACAAAGCTTGTTGAGATCATGACAGTGAACAACTTGACTTGTGCTATTGCTTACCTGAGCTGAGTACTTGCCACTGTAAAATGGTCATTGAGCTTTTGACCTGCTTGAGCAAATTTCTGTTGAAAAATAGGCTCCAAAATTCTGACAGGACTCTAAAGGTTCATAGCAGATGCTAACTTCCTCAACATATTGTTAAAAAGACCTGTGTTTTGGTAAATTTGCAACATGTTTTAGGTTGTCAGTGGTTTCTTGAACAGTTGTGGAGCTGAAGATCCTATTGAAAAAAATCAACTTTTTAAATAATAGCTTATATTAGACAAAACCTTTTAATGCCATAACTAATAAATTTACCTCTTCTTGATGGTAAATTGTAAAAGTTGAATAGTATCATTAAGAGATCAATTCTGCCACAACCTGCCACAAACCTGCCACAACTGTTGATGCCATTTGCTCAGCTCTAATAGGATCAGATTTAAATTTATTTTTCTAAACTTTCATGGTGAATTCCAGGAGTGCACTAATGTGGAAGGTCCTTACCAAAAACTGACAAGCACTTGAAACAATGCTCCTCAACTGACGCATCTGGTTTAGCTGCCATACTCTTGGAGTTGCTTAAAGGATGTTTTTCATAGGACTTCATTTTGCCAAAAATGACAAATATAGCATTTTTTGATTTTGTATTTTTGTCATTTTTTAAAAAGAAAATTAATGAAACACCACACTTCAAAATAAAATAACAAAGTATTGATAAAATTTTACCGCCATGTTGTAAAACATAAATATCTCACATACTATTGCTTACAGCACAAGAATAAAATAAAAAAAGTTTTGCAAAGAGTTATTACTCATTTGTTACTTAATAATTCTTTTTTGTGGGGCAAAATTTTGAATCTTATTTTGATAAAAAACTTAGCCAATCATAGACAAAAATTTAAAAAAAGTGGAAAAAATTAAAACTGAAAAAAGTTTTAAGAATTATTTTCAGAATTTTTAAACTGTGAAAAATGCAGGAAGTTATATTTCTTATAAAAAATAAAATAAAAATACTGGAAGTTATATTGCATCTAAAAACTAAAAACATAATGGCATTCTAAGACATTAACATCTTTACAATAATATTTTTTGAATAGTTATCAAATTAAACTAAGTTAACAAAACCAATATGTTTAAAACATTTAAGAAGTTTGTAATCCAGTATAGCAATCGATACAGAATCCAGTTGAGCAATTGAGTTAAATACATCAAAGACTTTCTTAAAGTCTATATAAATGACATCATTTTTTTGTTATTAACAGCAGCGGTTTATTCATATAAGGTTGTCAACAACTACATACAAGAGGATTTCTACTATTTTAAGAAACTGCATTGATGAACATAAATGAATTTATTCATTAGTAAGTAGTCTGTAATACATTCTGCAATTACGGACTTCATAACTTAACAAACAATGCAGATAATAGAAACAACACTATAGTTTGTTATTAAAGATTGTGGTAAACTACTGGTTCTTTTTTATTCTCGAAAGAGAATACAAAAAAGTCTTTTAATGTGCAATACATACTGATTTATTTAATGTAAAACACTTAAATTAAATAAATCAGTGTGTATTGCATTGTAATCTGCTTTAAAAAAAATATAATTAATTGATTTTTTACTGAATGTTGAAAAAATGTTGCAGTGGTTGCAGGTGCTTATGACTTTAACAGTAGTTTCTAGATTCAATATATTTTTATGGTTGTTGGTTAGTAATAGATATAATAGGTCAAATATTGTCTGATAAAACTGATTTAAGGTATTTGCAGACCAAGTTTCTGCAACGAGTATGATGTAAAGATTACTGTTTAAAAGAAAATAGTAAAAGTTGTATGAATCTCACAAGTATATTTTAAAACTTTAAAGTTGTAAATTAAAAGTCACGTTTTAAGCAACATTAAAAAAGAAAATGTATTAAAACTATTTTTAAGCTTTTTTTAAAATCAATTTTAAAATTGATTAAAATTGGCTTTAAACCTAACCTGCAGATTTTTACCTTGATAGCTAGTAAACCTCTAAGTTTTAGAAATTTATATAGTTCTGCAGTAAATAGTTCATACTAACAACTATTTGCTAAACTATGATAAACTATAATTTAATCAGGTTTATTACAATCTTATATTTGAATAAAAATTAGCTTTAGTTTTACTTGATTCTACAGCTTCAATGAGAGCTTCAGTGTCTTTACTTCGTATACAATCAATCAAGTGACGATGAGATTTTTCACCACTAACTTCTGCTTTTCTTGAGCTATTTACTTGTCCTCGAGCAACTGATGGATAAGACTTTGGTAGAGCATCTCTGCCTTCAAAGAGAAGAATCAAAAGAAAATCAACTAATCTCATAATGTCAAGAACACAGCGTTCATCTCCCTTCATTGCAGTTTCAATTGCTTCAAGAAGATTTGATCGCAACAAATCCTAAAAAAAAAAATTATTTTTACAAATAATAGAAAATTCCTTACTACTTATACAGGAGATATTACTTAGGCTGTGTAAAACAATAACAACACAGAATAAGACTAAAGTAACAAAGCTAGTGCTGAAAATATGTGTCACAAATACAAAATTGAAACTTAAATCTTTAAAAAGCATTCAATAGAATTCTTAGTTTATTAATATCTATACAATAATAATATAAATTTTTTTAAGCTCAATTTTTTTAAAATAATAAAATGATTTTGTGGTTAGCAAAAAAAAAATTATAATATAAACTTTTTAAAACAAAATCCTTTTTTTTTTTAAATAAAAAATTGAAACATTGACAACACTGCTAGAACAATGAAAGATTTTGTTCATAAATAAATTCATAGATAACTTTGTGTTTAATTGGGTGTTATATAGTTATAGATTATAATTGTATTACTAATAAAGATTTGATTCTTTTATTACTTAAAATTACACAAAAACAACTTCTATTAAGATACACAAGTTAAATAAAGAAATTTATTAATATAACATGATAACATATATATATATATATATATATATATTTTTTAACATCTTTGCTTCAAACAAAGCTGCAAGCAACCACTAATTAGAGTTAGAAGTTACTGGAAGAGAAAAGATGAAGATTGTAGATAACAATTGACAGACGACTTAAAAGATTGCAAATTATATGAATATGGAAAGCAAGATGAAGGAAGCAAATTCCAAAGAACTGATGTTCGAGAAGAAAAACTAGATGAATAAGAGTTTTTGGAGCACTTAGGAACAGTCACATAAAAAGAATGAGACTTAATTGAATGACAAGTAACATGAGAATGAATTTTAGTAGATGGCACATGAGACGCTAGAGCAGTGCCCATTATAGTATTTGTAGAAAAGAGAAAGAGAAGCAACGTTACAACAATGTGGTTGGAGGTTGGCTGCAAGAGCAGATCCAACTATGTTTACAATGCGTTTTAGCACCTTGTCTAAAAGAGAAAGGGGATCATTAGAAGATCTGTCCCAGATATGGCAACAATATTCCATACAAGGCCGGATTTGAGATTTATTAGAGATAGATTTGAGATTTATAGAGAATAGAATCCGGAGTAAAAAAGTGTCAAGCTAGATAAAGAGATGCAACCTTAGCAGATACTAACTTTGCAACAGATTTGATATATGGTTTCCAAGATAGATCGGAAGTAAGAGTTAATCCTAGAAGATGAAGGGTAGATGACTCATTGAGTACATTACCGTTCATAAATATAGGATGATCTAAATTATTGCAATAACGATTGGCTGAAAAAAATTGAGTTTTATCTAAATTAAAGTTCACCAGCCACTGTGAGCCCCATGCTGTAGCAGAAGTGAGATCCTTTTCAAGCTCAAAAGCCCCCTCCAAGCAATCAGAGAGTGTTGGCTTCTTATCATGACAAGATTAAATGGTAATATCATAAGCAAACAATGCCATCTTAGATGTGAGATTATCTGGAAGATCGTTAATGTAAATTAAAAAGAGTATAGGGCCAAGGATTAAACCTTGAGTAATCCTAAAGTTATAGAATAAGATGAGTGCTGTCCATTGAGGACAACTTTTATACTACAATTAGAAAGGAAGGATTCAATAATCTTAAAGATGTTACCAGATACACCGTAAAAAGAAAGCTTATGGAGAAGACCAGCATGCCAAACTTTATCAAAAGCTTTAGAAATGACAAGAGCAATGGCCCTAACCTCTCCGCCTTTATCTAATGCATGATAAAACCTATCGGCTATTACTGTTAGCAAATTAGCTGTAGAACAAGAAGATCAAAATCCATATTGATGATCAGAAAGTAAGTTATTAGATTCAAGATTAGAGATAAAGTGTTTGTTTATTAAAGATTTAAAAACCTTGCTTATGGATAGGAAGAAAACTAATGGGACAGTAGTTAAACAAATCAGATCGCTCTCTAGAATTTTTGAAAATAGGGATAACAGATGTCGCTTTCCAGATGGATGGAAAACATGACTCTGATAAGCACTTATTAAATAGTTTTGAAAGAATAGATCACAGCTCCAAAGAACACTTCTGCAAGACTATAACAGGTATGTTGTCCGGGCCACAAGCTGTTGAAGAGTCTAAGCAGGAAATCACTTTAGATACAGAAGCTGGAGTGATACGAATGTCAAGCCATGGATCAACCTGTTTGACGGTTATATCAGGTAGAATGCAACAAGTGGAATCAAGAGATGATATTGATGAAAAGTTCTTAGCAAACAATTCACTTTTGTCTTTAGGTGAAGTGACAAAGTCTGAACCATACAAGAGAGGTGGAATAACAGATATGCCCTTATTATTGGTACTATTAAAGATTCTCCAGAAGTCACGAAAGCCTAATTTTTGTGATGAAATATGAGATTTCATGACCTGAGAATAGCGGGCTTTGGCATTAGACAAAACCTTTTTACAATGGTTTCTAGAAGTAATAAACAGATGTCTGTTTTCTGGAGAATTGTTTTGCTAATACATATGGAAACAACGGCTTCAATTCGAAATTACAGCAGCACAATGTAAGGAAAACCATGGAGAAGAGTGAAGCTTGACCCGGAATCGTCTAATCTTAGATAAAAAAAAAGTGTTAAAAAAATTTACAAGCATCTCAAAATGGCTGAAAATTGAACTTTTTAGGTGAGTAGGCATTTTGCTTTTAGATATATTTGAGTTCTAAACTGCAACAAGCTGCCTATATTTTGCCTATTTATTGCAGACAGTAGTAGCTAATCAGAAAACTTATCTGTAAAGACTTGCGGATGAATAGAATAATGCTACAGCTAGTTTCATTTTGGCATATTTTAGCAATTTTAATATTTTTTCCAAAGTTGAGGAGGTCATAATTTTTTTCTAATTTAACACAAGTTAATAAAAATCAATTTTTTAAAGAGAACTATCCAGAATATAGTTCTAGAAAAAATGAGACACTTGTTGAAAGTGAGAAAAAAGTTATACAGCTCTAAAGTAGTCTGTTTTGACCATTTTTAAATCGAGGGGGGCTACTATGTCATGTTTCTAAGGCTATAGTTTCTAAACCATTGTACTTGGAAGTCTGAAATTTTAAATTTAACCTATCTACATAATGCACATAACAATATGTAAAAATCAGGAACATTAGAGATGGTGACCCACAGGCCATTGGTTGAAATATAATGATTTGACCCATTAAATACTTAGGACACTGTTGGACAATGGCAAAAAGAGTATGGCCATTAGATTCAAGAATCAAATTAGAAAAAAGTCCTTTACAAATAGTTCTGCTTTATCCTTGGCAGAGCTAATAAGATCAGATCAATTAATTAGAGACAAAATGTTAGACTTAACATAGTTAATGTTACTGCTGAAGATCCCTATTGCGCATTGTTATCATAATGCAATAGGGATGTTGATTTACCTATTGCAAGGAAGCATTGAGACAAATGCTATTGATCTAAACATTTCAAAGGCTTTCAATAAAAACTGCCAGGCTGGTCTTCTTTTTATGCTTGCTTCATACAATGTATTTGGGAAAGTTTTAAAATTATTGAACCATTTATTTGAGTCTGCAGCATTAAAATAGTTCTTAACATTCAACACTCTCCTTCAATTTCAGTAGTTTCTGGGGTACCAAAGGTTCCACGTTTGGTCCTGTGTTGTTCCTCATTTATATTAATGATCTTGCTGATAATCTTACCTCTAAAGTGGTATTACTTTCTAAAGTTTGCTATTGACATACATGCTTACATACATAAATACATACATATAAGCCTTCTCAGGAGACATGTGCTGTTGCACGCCTTATGTGACCATGCATATAATACTTTGTATTGACAGCATAGCCGCAGCTCTCATGTTTTAAGTTAGTGTGTTTAAAAAATGTAAACTTAAACTAAAATTAAAAAAAAACAAAAAACTTTTTTATGAAATAAATAACAACTAAACCAGGAAAAATATGAAACATAAAATTAATGTTTTTATTTTAAGTTATTTATTTATTTTAATTAATCAACCTATGCGCTGTATCATGGCGCACTCTACATCGACCAATGCGCTATATCAAAGTAGCAATACAGAAAACTTTTTAGCTTCAAACTATTAACTGAAACACTTTTTAATTTAATTAAGTTAGAACTATTGAGATGTTTCTAAATTTTAAAACGCATTAGTTTTATGTTTTTATTTTCTTTGGTTTATTCTCTATTTAATCATTCCTTAAGTTCATTTCTCTTTTCAGTTTATGGTTTGTTTATTTTTAATTTTGTATTTTAATTTTATTTTTCAACAGTATAAAATTGGCAGATATGAATTTATTAAAAGAAAAAGAGCTACTGGTAAGGGTGGAGGAGTAAAAATTTATTCAAAAGATGCTATGATTTAAAGAATAACAACTCAGAAAGCATATAGGTAGAGATTTTTATCAAAAATTTTTGGAGTTTTCTAATAAAATTTTGTTATAGACCTCCTGATAGATTAATGATTTATTATCAAATTTTAATGGTGCTATTGAAAGCAATATAGAGAATTCATCTATAATTAATAGAGAAGTCATTGTTCTGAGAAACTTTCTTGATTAATTACAACTTAAAAAAAAGAAATCCATATAGTGTAAAAGTATTTTTACACTTTATGAAACAGTTTGTATACAAATTTGTGAACAAATCTACTCATAAAATAATATCATAAAAGTTTGTACACAAATTTGTGAACTAATCTACTCATAAAATAATATCATAAAAGTTTGTACACAAATTTGTGAACAAATCTACTCATAAAATAATATCATAAAAGAGCAAAACTAAACAATATGAAAACAAATGTTATCAGTTCATATTTTTTGAACATTGCAAAAACATCGAAAATAATGTTCTTTATACAATGAACTACCAATAATGATAAGACAATCAAAAGATTTCAGATTATGTAAAAAAAAATTTAACTAATTATTTTGTTTAATATCTTAAATAAATTTTCATTATATTTTTTGATATTTTTAACAGAAAAAACATTTATAAAAGATAAATTTAACTTATTTAAAGTTTTACTATCATATATAACTATTTAAATAATAATAAGCAAATTTCCTATATTGTTTAACATATAAAAACAAAATTGCATATATTGTTTAATATAAAAACTAACATTGCAAGCACTGCAAACATCAGACTCTATACATGTAGTTACTTTATATTAAAATAACAATTAAAAAAAATTATAGAAACTAGAAGTCTTTAAAATTAGAAAATAGTACATACATGAGTTACACTAGGTGATCCACGACAGAGCATTAACAAAACACTAACGATTATCGAGACATTACCAGAGCTATTGCGTGATTCTGACATGCCAGAATTGAGATTATTGGGTGCATTTAAACTGCAAGATGTTGCAGCACTTATTAACTTTTTAATAAGTTCATCAGTAAGTCCATGTTTGGCTAAAGGTGCAGGATCAACACCACGCCTTATAAAACGATCAGTAACACAAGCAAAACACTTTAATGATGAATCTGCTACCTTAAAGAATAGGAAACAGCAAAATCATTTTAAATACAAAACATAATAAAAAACTAGATATTTTTAAAAAATTAATATTTTCAATTTTTTACTTTATTAAATTATTACTACTTATTTTAGTACTTATTTTAGTATTACTATTTAGTATTAAGAAATAAAACTTATAATAATCATGGTAGATAACAAATTAGAATAAAATTGCAATATAAATATTTATATATGAGTAATAAAAAATTGATTTATATTGTTTGTTAGCATGGAACCTTAAACCAGTTACTTGTCTGAGCAGCAAGCTGGATTAAAACAAATATTTGCAATATTTGCTGATTTATACATAAAATTTTGGGTTTAATATCATATCAAACAAAACAATTGTTAATAAAAACTTAACACTTTAGTATAAATCTCCATTAACATAAACTTTTTTAAAGAACTAAAGTTTATAAATTGAAACTCTAGACTGAAGTTAATAACTAAAAACTTTAATGTATACTATTTAATTATGGTGTCAAACAGTTAAATATGGTGTCAAACAGTTTGCTGTAAAAATAAAATCTTTTATGAAAATAAAATAATAAATTAAATCTTTTATAGAAATAATAAAATAAATTAAAATTGTTCAGAAACTTTGAATTTTTAAATTTGTTTGATATTCTTGCCATAACAATAAAATTTATTGAAGTTCCTTATCATGAACTTTGTTGAAGCTCCTCAGCCTCCTTTACTGAGGCTCCTTACTCGTGGAGAAGGCAACTTAGCTAGGAAATAAAAAAACTTCGATATGAAACCATCTTAATTTTGGAACAATGGGTAATAAACAAAAAGAAAAAAAAGAAGTTAATAGACGTTTTTAGCTTATAAAAGAACATTTAAAAAAACATATAAATATAAAAATATACATACATAGTTGTCAGTATGATGTAGCAATTTCGATAATGAATCTGTGCATGATTCTAAATTTTCATCTGTTGTTTCCATCTTTCCACACAATCTTGCCACTACAGACATAGCAGAATGAAGTGTGTCTTTATGAATATGTGTGCTATACTCTCGAATAAATGTTAACATGCTACCCAAACCACCAGCCTCATAAATAGCACCAGCTTCTCTGGTACACATAAGTTCTAGTACCTAATGTTAATTTGTTCAATTAAAACATTTTTACTGGACACTCTTAAATCAAATTTTTATTAAAACTTTCATTTTTTTTAATTAAAACATGAAATTACTAAAATTGATTAAAAAAAGGATTGCCTTTAATTTAAAAAATTTATTCTAGTTCTAACAATAAATTTTGATGGAAAAATAAAAATAAACTTTGATAACAAAAATAAATCCAAAATTAAGATAATATCTGGTTAATTATTTTAACCAATAATCTCACCAAAATTTCTGGAAATTTAGGCCACTAGAATAGTATTTACTTGAGTTTTACATAACTTTTAAATATGTAGTTATACAAAAACTTACTTTAACGCACTGCTCAGCAAGGTCTTTACTTGTTCGAGAAGTTACATCTACCAATACAAGTCTTGCACATATAGCTTTAACTGCTCCATCAACTGTAACAATACGTCGTGAACATTCAGCAGATACATCTAGATAGTATGTTATTGCACGAGCTGTTACTTCTAAGATACTATCAGGTGTAGTTTCATCCATGAAAATATGACATAAAGCAGGTAAAAAAGAGCGAGGAGGGCAACTAAAAAAATTTAATAATAGAAAAAAAAATCTATAATAAATATATATCTTGTCATATCATATCATCAATATCTATCAATGATAGACTATCGTATCATCAATATCTATAACATATCAGCAATAAACTTATATTTTTACAAAAGCATTTTTTTTTTAATGCATGTATGCATGTATGTATGTATGTATGTATGTATGTATGTATGTATGTATGTATGTATGTATGTATGTATGTATGTATGTATGTATGTATGTAATGATTATGTATATATGTATGTATGTATGTATGTATGTATGTATGTATGTATGTATGTATGTATGTATGTTTGTATGTATGTATGTATGTATGTATGTATGTATGTATGTATGTATGTATGCATGTATGTATGTATGTATGTATGTATGTATGTATGTATGTATGTATGTAATGATTATGTATGTATGTATGCATGCATGTATGTATGTATGTATGTATGTATGTATGTATGTATGTATGTATGTATGTATGTATGTATGTATGTATGTATGTATGTATGTATGCATGTATGCATGTAATGATTATGTATGTATGTATGTATGTATGCGTTTTTTAATTCTCTTCTTTGGGTATACTTTCTATGTATAATATCGTCATCAAGATTTTTTTATCAAATCAAATAGCAAATAATCCTCTGGTAATCTTAAGATAATAAGCCTGGTGATTATGTTGTGTGATGATGATGGTACATAAGGTCGAGCATTATCATGGATAGTTTGCTTATTTATTTTGCATATAAGGGGTTTCAAACAGTTTTTTTTATAATGGTGTCTCCCTTTTCAACATAGCCCAAATAAAGAACATCTGTTGTTTTAAAGATGTACAACATGTTTTTTGGCTCAAATCTATTGCTTCATACAATAGTTCTTAAATTTTTCACTTTCACTGACTCAACTAGCTAACTTGTATCCAACTTGTTTTAAATAAAATCACAACTCATCCCCTGTAATAATATCACAGTCTCAATGAGCTGTTTCTGAAAAGGGTTAAATTTTCCTTACAAAAAAGACATAACTATAAATTATTGCGCATTATAATGTTTTTTCGTTTTTACAATAAAGAGTTTGTGTAGCTTAAATTTTATTTTTAAAAAGTTTTTAATTGAAAATATGAAACTAAAAATTTAAATAGCTTTTTAAAAAATATTAAAGCTCTATAGTTCTTTGTTGTTATTATTATTATTATTATTACTATTGCTATTATTATCACTATTTTTAAAAATTTTTAATATGGTTTTTTAAAAAAATCCTTATACTGGTCATTTGAACTTTGAAAATTTTCTCCATTTTCAATGAACTTTGGTCATTAAAAATGCAGAAAAGCCTTTAAATTCATACAAGAAAAAGGTTAATTGACTCACTTTCTGCAATTACAAAAACAAATAAAAAATAAAAACGTAAAAATTATAAAATTTATTATATGAATAAATAAGAAATTCAATCATTGTTTTTTACTTAAATATGAAATGCATTATTTAATTAAAAAACCATAAAACTTTAAACAATACATTTAACTATATTGTCTAAACATGCAACTAACTTTCAGCAAAAAAAATTTTTCATGTTTTTAACACTTTTTACCACCAAAAAAATAGAAAAAACAGTTTAATTCTGTTTAACTACCTTTTTTATTCAAAAATATAGATCAATACCTACTTTCTCAAGACTTCCAAATATAGACACTTTTTTGCATTTTTTGGCTGTTTTTAAAATAAAATGGGCCCTAGGGGAAGCCCAATAGTGATTCCCAATTGGGCTAATATTTTTTTAAAGTCATTTTTAGCACTAATGCCCCACATTTCAGTATATAAAAATTCAAATATTACCTCAAATGCAAGTATATATATGAACAAATAGTATTGCGCACATTAGCTAAGCACTTGGATATTGTATTGATATAGGGAGCTGTGAGGGTTTCTGTGCTTTATCAACATCTAGGGAGATCATGCAAGAGAGTGCCGCTACATCAACAATGACAAAGGGTTTTTTCCTTATTATTTGTTTTCTTTTTTAGAAAAAACATATAAATTTTTATAAACCAATAGTTATATCCATACTTCATTTAAATGAGTTGTTATTGCATCACCTAATACAAAAAAGTGATGAACTAACATGATGTAGTGCTGAAATTTTAAGTTTAGTTGTATAATTTTTGCTGATGTCAATAAAATGGAGAATAATCCTTAATTCAATTTTAGACGAGAGAATGGAAATTAACTTTAACCTTTGAGAGTGGAATACTTTTCAAATTCGTCACCAATGAGCTCTACTAAAATGTTAATTATTGTTTTAGGAATGTTAACTAAAGGGTCATTCCAGCTAAATTTAATTTATGCCTGGCACCATGCCATTCTCAGATTTTTATGATTTTCGGCATACAAGCTTCAATAAATGAAGGAAAACTTCACTCCAAATTTTAGCGTCTAACTCCTTACAGTTTCAGAGATATGGATACTAAATCCCAACATCTTTTTTTGCTGTTTTTTTCAGCACCATTTATTTTTCTAGCTAATTGCATAACACAATTAGCTTTAACTTATGAAATACTTAATCAATAGTGTTAAAAACTTGTAGCTAACTATTTTTTAGGGTGAGAGAAACACAAAATTGATTTCTAAAACACCAAAAATTAAAGCTTTGATATGAAAATTCAATTTTAAAATGATGTAACACTTTTTATAGGTTTTCTGATGCTCCATACAATAAGAGTATAACTTGAGAAGCCTAAAAGATATGATCTTGAAATTTTTTCCTGTTTCAATATACAACGAACTCCTTATTACAAAAAAACTGTGAGGGTTTTTTTTTGAATCTAATATATTTGCATTGAAAGTTTTCAAAAAAAAAACTAAGAAAAATTGTTATTTTATAATTTTAAAAAATTATTTACATTTATTTTTTTGCATTTTTTTTCAAAGGTTTTAGAATTTCAGTACAGTTCTAATATATGGACTTGTTTGCATTTAATATTAAAGATTTTTACTTTATACAATCTTTAATCTAAACCATTAAATCTAGGATTTTTAAATTACAAATCTTTAAATAATGATTGTTTTAAAATTATTTCTTACAGAACTAAAAAATAAAATCAGGGCTCGAATTATCGTGATCGCAATTGCTTTTCACACCTTCGAGATTAGTTTTTTCTTAAAAAAAATATTTTTGCGATTTGTTTTTTTGTTTTTTTTTGGTTGCTTATTTACATTTTTTCTAGTTTAGCATTTTATTGGCAATTTTTAAAAGTAAGGTTTTTGTCATAAAATACGTCATGCTAAATTTATCTTCTAAATAGATGATCATTTGCTCCTTTGCGCAGAGATTTTCATTCAACATAAAACACTTTTGAATTTAAATTACTTAAAATCTCTGCGCGAAAGCCAATAATATTTAAAACGTTGTTAAAGCAAAAAGTTGAAGGGAAAAGATGTTAAAAGCGAATTCTTTCTTCTTTTTTTTTTTTAACAAAATAGCTTGGTTTTTTTCTTTGTTTTTCAAAACATTGCACCAAATTAACTTATTAATAATTTAAACTATTACTCTATCAACAATTTTATATTATTAATTTTACAAATTTAAGTATACTAAAATATAAATTAATTCATTTTTATTAAATTTTTTTTCCTAATAGTTAATCAATGCTAATAGAAACCAGCTACTTTTTTTCTTCAATGTTTTTAAGCATATTCCTAAAATTAAAGAAACATAATTCATTTTATTAAACCACATTTTTTTTGTTTTACTTTTTATTGGAAAACAATTTGAATACAAAAATTGAATGAAAACATCAATTTAAAAACCATTTGAATGAAAAAACTTATTTATAATTAAACTTTTATTAGTCTTCTAGATCAAGAAACAATAAATTATAAAAAACGTGGAATCGAATTTTTTTTTCTTTGATCTTACTCATATGGTCTATAGGCATGTTTTTGTGCAAATATCAAGTTTTATGATGATAATTTTTTAATTTATTAATTAGAACAACTTTATTTATTTGCTTCGTTTTATTTTAAACACGTTTTATGATATTAAGGTTATAAACTGTATAAAACAGCAACAAAACAGTGTCACAAAGTTGTTTTACATTAACACAAGCTATTTATATATTTGTAAAACAACTTTGCAGTTTGTTTTATTGCTATTTTATAGCGTTTTACAATAACAATTAAATAGTCTTTATAAATAACACGTGTTTTATCAATAGCATGAATGTATTAAATAGTTTTCTATGACTAATTAAAGTGGTTTAAATATTGCAATGTTTGCTTTTATTCTTAGTTTTTCACTTTTACTTTTTTAAGTATCATGTTAAGTATAAACAATTACTAAAAGTAATATCTTAATAGTATTAAATACGTTGCTTGCTCATTACACTGTAACTTAAACTTAAACTTTAAATTATAAGTTAAGCTATAAATTATAACAATAACTTACGCTATTTTAAACTCCGCCAAACGAGAAAATTATATGATTTAAATATGAGAGATAATATGTTAAAAAAATAACGATTATGTACAAAAGTTACAACTTTATACTAACATAACCCCCTTCCCCATTTTGCAAACCAGTGCAAGGTAGAAGGGGGGGGGGAATTTTTTTTTTTTTTCGCGATTAGATTTTTTTGCGTTAATTCAAGCCCTGAATATAGAAGTATGAATAATAAAGGAAGATTTTCAATTGGAATAATAAATAAAGAAATTTGTCACAAACAAACATATGTTAAATCCAATAATATCAAGAAAGTTTCAAGTCTCGATAATCTAGAAAAAGACTTGATACTTGGTCGTTCTGGCATCGAAATTGATGAAAATACAACAGTTTACTTACACCATGAATATGTTTACTTAAAACGTTACTTTACAATCCACATAAAAAACAATGGAAGACAACAGATCGATCTGAGCTAGTAAGTCTAACAGAAATCACAAGTAACTTCATTAATACACTAACAAATAAGTTACAAAAACTTACTGTTTATTCTTACATTGCAAAAAGCTTTTTTAAGGAAATTAAAAAATGAGTAGTAGATAAAAAAAGTAGCACTGAGGTCACTGCCTCTTGTGATTTCTCAGAGAACTATGAGTTTGTTGTACAAGACGAAATACAAAGCTTTCACGGGAACAAAATTTAAGCAACATTGCATCCAACAGTAGTTTATTATAAATTAAATAATATCCTTAAATGTGATTTATTATGTTTAATCTCAGATGATTTGCTGGCCAGTATAAAAACTGCAAACACTTCATAAATATATGCCACCATGAACAAGATTGTGTTATAAAATGTACATGGTCTTTCTTTACAACAAGTCACTGTAAATCACCCTGCAATGGTATTGGTGGGAATGTAAAAAGACTAACTTCAATTGCTAGTCTTCATTGAACAACAACAAATCATATAATTACAGCATCTGCAATGTTTTATTTTTGCCAAAATAAAATCATAGGAGTTAGCTTTTATTAAATATCTAAGGAGTCAAACAAGATAATCCGAAGTGAAATGGAGCAAAGATATACAACTGCAAAAGCATTACCAGGCAATCACAATTTCGTTCCAATAAGTAACAAAAAAATTGGAGCTAAAGTTGTTTCTGAATAATTAGAGTACTTGTTTGTTTTCAATTTTCAAACTGATGAGATCATTAAAAAATACTTGTTTAATATAACCAACGGAGTGTTTGTATGTTTGATATATAATAACAATCCATGGATCAGACTAGTTGAGGATATTGATGTTGAAAATAAAGACTTTCAAGTTAGATTCGTGCATCCATTTTACTCTTCAAAATCATATTGTTGGCTTTCTAGAGATGTGTGCTGGGTTCCATCAACAAACTTATTGTTAATGACTAATATTCCAACAACTGTCACAGAAAGACAATACAAAATTAGTGAAATTGATCACCAAAGCATTAAAGAAAGCTGGGCTAACTTTAAACCAAAGAACTAATATTCTATGAAACTGTTAAAGATTGTTAAATCATAATTTTTCTTACAACTATTAAATCATTTCCATGGTTTATTTTTTTAATTTCAATATTTTTTGGGTTTAGTATTATGAAACTTTAAATGCAAATAAATCTGATTTAAAAAAAAGAACCTTTGCAGTTTTTTTGTATTATTTTGGCATTTGTTACAAATAGAACATTAGGAAAAAATTTCAAAATCATATCTTTTAGGCATCTCAAGGTAAACATTTTTTTGTAGGGAGCGTTAAAAAACATTAAAAAATTATTACGCTATTTTGAAATTAAATTTTAATATAGAAGCTTTAATTTTTTAGTTTTTTAGAAACTATTTTTGAGTTCCTGTCCCTAAAAAATAGTACAAATTTTCAATGCTATTGAAAAAGTATTTAATAAATAAAAGCTAGTTGTGTTATGCAATTAACTTAAAAAATAAATGGTACTGAAAAAAAAAGTCAAAAAAGAGGTTGGAACTGAGTATTGATATCTCTGAAACTATAAAGACTCAGACATTAAAATTTGGAGTGAATTTTTCTTTCATTTATTTAAGTTTGTATTCTAAATTGTATCAAAATCAAAGATGGTATGGTGCCAAAAAAATTTTTTGGGGTTGATTTGAGATGAAATGACTCTAAACCTACCTAATTTTTTTTTTTTTTTTTTTTTGTTAATTCACCTCCTCAAGTTGATCAGTTAGTTGATTAGGGTTAGTTGTTGTTGATCAGTAATGCAGAAGATCACAACAACTAACCCTAACCATGAAAGAATTTTAAAAAATACCCAAACTTACCAGCGACAGCTATCCAAGAACTAATTTAATAAATATTCATTCACTTAAAATTGATACTTTATTGATCCTTCTTTTAAAATTCACACCTCAGGTACTAAGTCTGATGTGAAACAAGTGACAGAAGCAGTTATGTTTGTAGTTGAATCAGATGCAAGAGATGCATTTAATAGATTTAGAGCATAACATAAATTTTCAACAAGAATTTTTAACTGAGTTACCCTGAGTACAAAAAAATAGATTTTATCAAGTTTTTTTTTTGTAAACAGACTTGAAAGATTTCATACAATTTCATATTAAAATAGTAGCGTTAATAAAATATCATTTGGGTATAGTAAGGGAAAAATCACCAGTTTTTTGGTGTAATTGGATGACACTTTTTTCTAAATACCTTAACTTTTGAAGCTTTCTCACTTTAAAAAAGCAGTGGATAGGTTACATGTAAGATAATAACTATGATAAAAGTGATAAAAAATGATAAAATGATCAAACAAACTTCCGATTGTTTAAAAACACAACTTTTATTAAAACTTTATTGCAATTAAAATGAAAAAAATTAAAATGAAAATAATTTAAATAAAATAATTTTGGTAATTTCTTTTAATGCAAACTTGGGTATCGTAACTTTGTCAAGTAAAAAAAAAATTATAAAACTTTAAAAATTTGGTTCAAATAAGAACCCACCAATTTTTAGGCTTTTAAATGAACAACTTCTCACTTTATATATTACTTAAACATAATTTAGATTACCTTTCAAAACATCGATCAACATTATCTGACATTAACAAGAGCATACATAGCTGTTCGAGTGCAATCACTTGCATATCTCTTTCATCTCCATTGCCCATTGACAACCACTCCAATAATATTTCAGGATCAATTTCTGACATTTTCACAACTTGATCACAACATTTTACTTTATTATTACTAAATCATAAATTATTGAAGATTTTTAATTTATCATATTATTACTTTATTAGTAAAAAAGTTAAAAAGTAGAGTGACAAATAGGTAGAACATGCAAAAAAAACTAGAAAAGAATGCCCTAAAAAAACAATCATGCATTCTAACTTCTAGTCTAGTCACACTTCTAGTTGAAAAAGAAAAAAAGAAAGGAAAAATAAAGAAAAAACCTGGCATCAAAAAGAAAGGCAAAACTGATTTTAAAAAGTATCTGGATTTGTTTTAAATAAAAGGTTAACCTATGAATTAGAACAAGATTTACAAAAAAAACTGCAGATAAACTTTCTCACAAAGATAATAATAATAAAAAAAAATAATACTAATAATAGCAATAATATATATACATATATTCATACATATATATATATACATATACATATATATGAATATATGTATATGTATATATATATGTATGAATATATGTATATATATATATATATATATATATATATATATATATATATATATATATATATATATATATATAGATTATATATTATGCAATTTATCATCAATTTTTAGCTGAAAAGTAACATATACATATACATATATATGAATATATGTATATGTATATATATACAGTAGCATGAAAAAGTAACCGGACAAGAGCATAACTTGAGATAACTTTTGAATGAAAAGTCCAACTTCTTTCAAATTTCACTGAAATGTCAAAAAATTGATTACAAATCTAAAAACAAATGAATTTTTACTAAATCTAAGCAATCTAATCTTAAAAGTTCATTTAATTAAAATAAGCGCTTGCAAAAGTATCCAGACAGAAAAAAAAAACTTGAATTAGATTTTTTTTTAAAACATTTTTAAAATTGAAAATGCTTTATTTTAAAGTAAATTGCTTTAGTACTTTGTTGGGAAGCCCTTAGCATTGATAACTGCTTGAGAGTGACAAGGCATTGAGTCCACCAGCTTCATAATCACAATAATTTTGATTTTTCCCCATTCTTGTTTCAGAGTCTTCAATAAATCATGTTTACTTGTTGGTTTTCGACCTGAATCGATCAATGAGCTTACATAGACATTCAATAGAATTAAGGTTAGGACTTTGCTATGTCAATTCCATTAATTGAAATTCTTTGGTTTTGAAAAAGTTTTTCACATGAGTTGAAGTGTGCTTTGGGTCATTGTCCTGCTGAAATATCCATCCATGAGCCCTGAAAAATGTTCCACGCAAAATGCTGTCTTGGTAAATGCTGAAATTAAAGAACTTTATAATGTAAAATGTAGTGCTAACAAATCAAACGTCTTTTGAGTTCCGCAAATCTATTTGGAAGACGACCTACAAAGAATTTTTTTTTTTATATAAAGAATTGAAAAGCACGCTTAAAATTTGCTAATGAACATTTTAATTGGGCAAGAAAACGGTGAGCGAAAGTACTTTTTAGTAATGAATTTAAGTTTATGTTATTTGGATCTGATAATATTAGATAAGTCCGTTGACACAAAGGCCATAAAAACGATCCTTAATACCAGCTACCAACAGTAAAGCACAGAGGTCGAAACGTTATGAAATGGGCTAAATTGAATAGAGATTGTATCGGTCCTATCCATTTGATTGATGGCAAAAATATGTACTTTGTACATATTTTTGTATACTTAAGAATGTTATGCTACCACATGTTAATGACAAAATGACTCAAGGAAGGATGTTTCAGTAGGACAATGACCCAAAGCACACTTCAACCCTTGTGAAAAACTTTTTCAAAACCAAAGAAATTCCATTAATCGAATAGCCTTAGCAAAGTCCTGATCTTAATTCTATTGAATGTTTATGTATGCTCATTGATCGTTAGATCAATGAGCATACATAAACATTCAATAGAATTAAGATCAGGTTAGATTGCTTAGATTTAGTAAAAACTCATTTGTTTTTAGATTTGTAATCAATTTTTTGACATTTTAGTGAAAATTTCAAAGAAATTGGACTTTTCATTTAAAAGTTATCTCAAGTTATGCTCTTGGTTACTTTTTCATGCTACTGTATATATATATATACATATATATATATATATATACATATATATATATATATATATATATATATATATATATATATAGATCTATAGTTTGTTGGCTTTGGGAAGAGCGGAAGGAAAAAAGTGATTCTTACGCCAACATATACGTCACTTTTAATTACTTTTAACTTTCGTCCAACATTTCCGTGTTGGACGAAAGTAAAAACCATTAATTTAATTACAAATTAATCGTTTTTTAAAAAAACCACAAAAACGCAAATTTAATTGACCGGAATGTTTTTAAAACGTTTTGAATGTTTTTAACAATATAAACAAAGTTTTTATTTTTATTTTTTTTAATAAAATGTTTTTATTTTTATTTTTTTTAATAAAATGTTTTTATTTTTATTTTTTTTCAGTAAATCATGCGCGGAGTGTTGCTACATCGACTATCTTATAGCCTGACTCGCAAGGGAGTGCTGCTACATCGACTGACAAATAGCCTGACTCGCAAGGGAGTGCTGCTACATCGACTGACAAATAGCCTGACTCGCAAGGGAGTGCTGCTACATCGACTGACAAATAGCCTGACCCGCAAGGGAGTGCTGCTACATCGACTGAGGGTTTGGTTGGGGCAGGCAGTCTATCATTATTAAAAAAAAAAAATTCCGGTCTTGCATTTTAATTTTTACTTTTTGTCAACAAAATATCGAAAAAACTTTCGGACAACATCTAAGGGTTGTATATATATATATATATATACATATATATTTATATATATGTATAAATATAAATATATATATATATATATTTATATACATATATATATATATATATATATATATATATATATATATATATATATATATATATATATATATATACTTTATATATATATATATATATATATATATATATATATATATATATATATATATATATATATATATATATATATATATATATATATATACATATAAACTTGAAAATAAATTTGAGACTATCAAACCCAGTTAGGAACCACAAAAAGTATATTAAACTCTTTCTTATTCAGTAATAATAAAGAAGACAACATTTTTACAAGTCTTGTAGCTGTTGTCCTGCCGGAAAATTTGTCTGTATATCAATTTACTCTCTTTTGCATAAAAAAACTAAATTAAAAATGTAAGCCTCCATCAACGACTATATTTAATATAACTAAAAACCAATTTTAAATTGAATTTACAATAAAAATAAATTGATAATTATAACTTCATCCAAATATAATAAGTGCAGAATATATTTTTAAATTTTTTTTTTCCAATAAAATATTGCTCACAGTACGATATATACAGACCGAATAGAACATAACAGAAAAATATTTTTGATCGTAACATGTTTTGACCGTAGTAGTTTTAAGCAGTGTTTTCGACCGAAATGATTCCGGGAGTAGAGCCGGTTTCGTACAAATTAAAGGAAATATTATTTTATACAGAGGTTTGTTAAGATAATAAAATTATATCGTTAAAGCATTAAACTATTTTTAAAGCAGAAAATATATATCACTTAAAAAAAAATTTATTTTAAAAAACTAAAAAGTATTTTGAACTTCCTGTATAACTAATGAATTTTTAATAAATGAAAATGAAAAAAAGAATTACACAAAGTATTGAAAAATGTTTCAGTGTTGTTTCGGCGAAAAACGTAAAAACTTGCATAATTTTACGTAACGTTCATGTTACGTAACTGGCAATATTCGTTAAGATTCGGATTAAAAAATTTACTCAGAGGTGATTTATTGTTGACGTCAAAGGTGATTGATTGGCGTTGACTTCGTTTTCGATTTTGGTGCCGATTTTGAAATTGAAACTCGGCTTTCAGATGGATCCAGTAACAATTGCAAAAACTTATTTAACTTTCAGTTAAGTTTATTATATATATATATATATATATATATATATATATATATATATATATATATATATATATATATATATATATATATATATATATATATATATATATATATATATATGTATATATATATATATATATATATATATATATATGTATATATATACATATATGTATATATATATATATATATATATATATATATATATATACATATATGTATATATATATATATATATATATATATATATATATATATGTATATGTATATAGATGTATATGTATATATGTATATGTATATATATATATGTATATGTATATATATGTATATGTATATATATGTATATGTATATATATGTATATGTATATATGTATATGTATATATGTATATGTATATGTATATATATGTATATGCATATATATATATATATGTATGTGTATATATATGTATTTGTATATATATGTATATGTATGTATATATATATGTATATATATATGTATGTATATATATATATGTATGTATATATATATATATATATATATATATATATATATATATATATCTATATATATATATATATATATATATATATATATATATATATATATATATATATATATATATATATATATATAATATTATGAACAAGTTGTTAAGGAATCAAATGACTTAAAAGTAAAACTGAATAGTTATAACAAAGACAACGTGAATCTAAAATACACCGAAATTATTCAAGATAAATTAGCAGAATTAGAAGATAGGAGTAGGCAAAACAATGTTTGTTTTGATGGCATTGACGAAAGAGAAGAAGAAACTTGGAAAGATAGCGAATCAAAGGTCAAAGAGTTCTTAAAGGAGAAACTCGGAATTAAAAACAACATTGCAATTGAAAGAGCACACAGGACTGGGAAGAAGCACGAATCTGGAAAAAGAAAAAGAACTATCGTGGTAAAGTTTCTTAACTATAAAGATAGAGAAATCGTATTAAATGAATATAAAAAAAGAAAACTGTGGAACGAAAAAATATATATAAACGAAGACTATAGCAATTACACAATCGAAAAAAGACGACTTTTATTTACAAAAGCAAAAGAACTTCGAGCTGAGGGTAAGTTTGCTAAAGTTATATATACCAAACTTGTAACGCGCGCCTCAGAAGTATGAGAAATTCTTTTAAATCTTATTTAGTATACACAAAATGATAACAACAAAAAATGTAAAATGGAGGACTATGAATCACTTATTTTCAACTTCGGAAACAAATACATTGGATCTGATGAAAACATACCAGATGTTAATTATTTTAATGACTTAAAAATAGATTGTTTTTATCATTATGCTTGTGACTTAAAAGAATTTCTTTCTAAAAATGGCGATGAAAACAAAAAAATTAGAATCGTCCACATAAATATAAGAAGTATGAACAAAAATTTTGAATATCTTCGACATTTTATAGAAGAAACTAAAAACTATTTTGATATTATTTGTTTAACGGAAACTTGGTGTTCACAAAATGAGCTTAATAATAACTCTAACTTCCATCTTCCTAGTTTTGAAACAATTTTATTAGAAAGACAATTGAATAAACGCGGCGGAGGAATTCTGATTTACGTAAAACAAAACATTGCGCATAACGTTAGGAATGATTTGTGTGTGTGATGGCGATAAAGAAATCGTTACAATTGAAGTTTTAAACAGTAAAAGCGATAAGTTTAAAAGCAATAGCATTCTACTAAGTTGTTGTTATAGACCACCTGGTGGTGCGTCAGAAAATTTAAGCTTATACTTAAAACACAATATTTTTCATAAAGGTAACAAAGAAAAGAAAAAAAACTTTGTAATTGGCGATTTAAATATGGATTGCTTACGATATAGCGAAAACAAAAAAATAAAAAAATTCAATGATGAAATATTTGTATCAGGAGCAATACCGCTTATCAACCGGCCTTCTCGAATAACAGAAAACTCAATCACCCTAATAGACAATATTTTAACAACAGATGTATATAACAATAACATACAAAAAGGCATTATAAAATCAGATATATCAGACCACTTTCCCATTTTTCTAACAATCAACACAATTTTAACTCCTAACACTATCAAAAGTCAAACTATAAGAAAACGTATTTTTAACAAAAAAAATTTAGAAACGTTTAAGTATCAGTTATCAATGTTAAATTGGAAGCATATAAATTTTAATGAAGACATAAATGTAATCTATAATAAGTTCTTTAATACATTCTTCTCGGTGTACGATGCAAATTATCCCGTTTTCGAAATAACCTTAAAACCAAAAACTTTAAAAAATCCTTGGATTACCAAGGGTCTTAAAAAATCTTCAAAAATTAAACAAAATTTGTATATAAAATATTTAAAAACAAAATCTCATGCTAATTTACGCATATATAAAAACTACAAAACTCTGTTTGAAAAAATTCGTAAAAACCTGAAAAAAAATTATTACTCTAATCTTATTACTAAATATAAAAATGACTCAAAACAAATATGGAAAATATTAAAAGAAATAACGGGGAATCAGAAAACCTGTTCAAATTTTCTTCCGAAAATGATTAAAATAAACAATATATGTGTATATGAACCAAATGAAATAGCAGAAGAATTTAATAAATACTTTACTGATGTCGGAAGTAGGCTGGCTGATAGGATTCCTTCTACGAATATTTCCTTTAATGATTTTTTGACAACTTCTAATAATTTACTTTCTCCCCATGGCTTATTCCTAGATTTATCAATTGAAGAGTTTGAAAGAGCCTTCAAATCTCTAAAAAGACACAAAGCAATCGGTGCCGATGGAATAAACGGGAACATAATTATAGATTGCTTTGAAAGTTTGAAAAATATTCTATTTAAAGTTTTTAAAACATCTATACAACAAGAGGTTTTCCCTGACCTATTAAAAATTGCTAAAGTTATCCCGATTTATAAAGACGGAGAAAAATCAAACGTCAATAATTATCGCCCTATTTCTATCCTTCCTACGTTTTCAAAAATTTTAGAAAAAATCATCTTTGAAAAGACATACAACTACCTGATTTCAAAAATTTACTATATAAAAATCAATTCGGCTTTAAAAAAAATAGTTCAACTGAACAAGCCATTATTCAGTTTACACGTGAAGTCTCAAATTCTTTTGCTAAATCACAATATACACTTGGTGTTTTTGTCGATTTATCAAAGGCTTTTGATGCAGTCAATCATGATATCCTACTTAAAAAACTTGAGTTCTACGGAATAACTGGTAAATTGATCAAATGGTATAAAAGCTACTTGTCAAATAGAAAGTAATTCGTCTACCACGGAGAAGATTTGCTTCCTATTGATTTTCAAACTAAAACATTAATTGAAATAAAATGTGGTGTTCCACAGGGTTCTATACTTGGTCCACTTCTCTTTTTAGTATACATCAACGATCTAAATAAGGCCTCGAACCTTATGAGCATCATGTTTGCAGACGATACAAATTTATTTTTATCAAACAAAGATATTAACAAACTTTTTTTAAATATGAACGAAGAACTTATAAAAATTTCGACTTGGTTTAAAGGCAACAAACTAACCTTAAATATTGACAAAACAAAGTGGATCCTTTTCCACTCCTCAACAAAAAAGCGTTTTTTGCCTAATGATTTACCAAAACTTTATATTGATGAAATAGAAATAAAAAAAGATTCCGTTTTAAAATTCCTAGGTATTTATCTTGACGAAAATATGACATGGAAATCTCATATTGATTATATATCAACAAAAGTTGCAAAAAGTATTGGAATCCTCTATAAGGCCAGAAATAATTTAAATAAAAATAATTTAAAACAACTATACTACTCATTTATTCATAGCTATATTAACTATGCAAATATTGCCTCGGGAAGTACAGGTAAAAGTAAATTGCAATGTCTTTACCGCCATCAGAAACATGCAATGCGAATAATACATTTTTTAAATCGTTTTTCAAATACAAAACCTTTATTCAAAGATATGAATGTATTAAACGTTTTTGAACTTAATTTGTATAATACTTTGTGTTTTACGTTTTGTTGTATGAACAACCCTTTATTACATGTTTTTAAAGATCTATTTACCTTTAAAGAAAAGAATGAATATAGTTTGCGAAAATAAAAACTATTTAAAAGAACCCTTTTCTCAAACAAAGTTTAATCAATTTTGTATAGATTATCGAGCACCTTATCTCTGGAATAAAATTGTCCAGCCTAATTTTGATTCATCTATCTCTTTTTCTGTTTTTAAAAACAAATTTAAAAATATTATTTTTTCAACGGATCATATATTGAAATACTTTTGAGACATTATTTTAACGATTTATTATTTGAAATGTTTTGGATTGTTATTTTGTCATAATCTACTTGTATTATTTTATATTATATTTATATTGTAATTTTTATATGGTTCTGGCGACAAGATCGTTATGATCTTCTTCCAGATTCTAAGTTTATATATTTATATATTACATGTAAATCACGACATGCAAATAATGTAAACTAAAACTAAACTTGAAAAAAAGTATATATATAATTATTGTCCAAACGTAGCATGGCCCCCACAAAGGGGGGAATGGCGGTACTGTAGCACTGGGCCCTGGTCTAAATTATGCCTACCGTTAAATGTGCTGTAAAAGTCCAAATTTGTCTTTCAGTTAAAATTAGGGCACGCGTATGATGTAAACTCAACTTAATAACTTTTTTTTTAAAGTATTAATATTGTGCTGTCTTAATCTATGTAACTATGAAATGACTTTAAAGTTTAATGTCCCAATAGTCCAATAAAAAAATAATATCATTTTAAAATAGCCTACATATTAGCCCTAATTTACGTAGCTAATTTTTTAAACTAGATGCTATGTTAAATATATAGAAATATAAAAAAAATTATTTTCAAAATAATATGAGGAAGGAGGAGTTGATTGCCCCATATTATCCTCTCCCCTACTATTCTCCTCCCCGCCTCCAACCCTTTACCCTCTTCAATTCTTCCTGCATGGATCCGCCCCCGTCATATTTATTAACATGTTTAACTTTATTAAGTTTAACAAGTTTAACTTTATTAACTTTATTAAGTTTGATTTTTTTTTTCTATCTTTTTTATCCATTTTATTAACTAGGATGGGGAAAATTGAACATTGAAATGCTTGGATTTTTTTTTTTTTTTTTACTGATAATGCATTAATATGATTATAGTAATATGATTAAAACTTAGTTTCACTTGATAAGACAATAAAGTTGTTAAAATCTATTTTCATCAAAATATGCAAATAAGTAAATAAAAATATAGCTCACATTTATAGTTTACATAAAAGAACAGAATAATCTGCCAGGCTATTAATCAATATAAAATTTAAACTCAAATAAAAAAATCTGATAAATCCATTTGTAATGTTATTGAAAAACAGAAGCGTTGCTTTACCATATTTCTATTTTTAAATACCAAATAAATGACAATCAATTAATAGTTTGGTGTCATTTATCTGATAAAGCAGTTTTAAGAATACAAAAAGCTGTACGCATACTAACAACTCCAGTTATTTATTGCCTTAAAATCCTTAGTATGATTAAGCATTTTTAAGGCAATACATTAAAAAAATACTAAAAGGGAATCAACGTACAAAGGAAGAAATATGACAACGGAGAAGGTTTGAAAATTTCAAATTTTTTTTTCTTGTTCTATTATGTAGTTTGCCAAACATGAGAACTAAGAAATCTTCCAATTTGTCAACAACTTGATAAATAATTATAGGTAAATAATTGTTAATGAATGCTATATACTTTTATAAGTTGATTGCTTTGGATAATCAGCCACTTTTAGTTGTTGAAGATTTAGGGTTTAACAAGTATATAAATAGTAAAAGTTATACTTTTTGCCTGTTACAAACTTTTTATGAGCTTGATTGCTGACAAAACTTTTTAATCAAAAAATTGTTGTCAGTACAGTATTTGGGATAAGTACTTCATTTGACGTCATTTAACGTCATATGAAGTATGTTGGTAGAACTTTCAATAAAACATGTAACAGCAAACGTCAGTTGATTAAAGAGAAAATTCTTTGTGATTGAAGAGAAAATTCTTGACTTAAAAATATCACGTTTAAATATTTTTTTAATAATTAGAGGTGATGCTTTAAATGTTGCACGAGTAACTAATTATACTAGCTGATCGGACCTGTAAAAATACGATTCTTTAAATGTCTATTCCACACCGACCTTTTTTTATATTTTTTCTTTATATATATAATGTATTAAACTCTACCTGTCCGGTTCCGTAAAACTTGGGTCATTTCCAAACCGACCATTTCTATACTTATCTATTCCACACAGATCATTTCTTTACTTATTTCTTATTTACTTCAATATTTTTTAGTAAACGGTAGAATAATAAAATTCTATTTAAACATAATATAGAAGCATTTTTATTTTTAATTTTTTTATTTTTTTTATTTAACAAAATGTTGTGGATTTAACTATTTCTTTTATAAATTTCTAGGTAATGCTCCTATGCAATTTAGTTGCATATGTTTAGAGTTACCGGTTAAAAAATTGCTGCATCTTTTTAATCATTATAAAAAGATTTTATAAAAAGTATTATAAAATGGTTTGTTTTTCTAGTAAACGTATATCTTCAGTAGCATAGTGGTTTAATGCAATGTCTTTTGTACTGATATCCCGCCTCTTACGTGGGTTCAATTCCACCGCCAAGCATAAAATTTTGTTTTAGTTTTTTCAACCTTGCCACGTTTTGAAAGTGAAAACAAAACATTTTAAGTAAAAGGATTTATAATCTAAAAAAAATTTTTTAAAAGGAATTTTATATTATACGCGATCGTTCCATTCAAGACCTACAGTTCGGGTAACTCCGGAAACTTTATGTACAGCTTAAACTAAAAAAGCTATTTGATTTTAAATACGATAAAAATATTTTTTAAGTGAAAATATGGTAAAAGCAAAATATTTATGACAATATGCCGAAGCGATTGACTGGGAGTCCAAGGTATTGTTTCCCACCACCAGAAGAAAATGTATTATCATATGAGCCATTTTTTTATATAAATTATGATATATTTAGACGTATGGACGTATAAGAGTATACGTCCATGGTATAATACACAAACCCATAATAGTAATTTATTTAATTCCAATAAAAAGACATAAGATTTGAAAAAAATGTTTTTATAGTGTTTATATTCTTTAGTAAAAAGCTATTGTTTATATTTCTAAATGATAAAAATTTCATACCCGTTCCTTATATACCAGAGCCTCTGGTATATAATGAGCCTCTGGCAGAGGCAATTTTACGAGGCAATTTTTTTTTAAAATGTGCAAAAATATATCAATGCTAATCTATTATATTTTCTAGTAGTGTCACAAGGTTTAAAAAGACGTAAAATCAAGCTTAAACTATGTTTTATATATATACTCTGAGTTATCCTCCAATTTTAAAACATGCCTTTTTACAAACATTTTTTCTTTTATGTTTTGTTTATTGTTAAAGAACAAAAGAGTTGTTTTTTTGTTTTTAATTCATATAGTTAATTAATGTTTATATATTTTCAAAAGTATTTTGATACTTTGTTTTCTGTTAGTTACATGTGTATAGTCTATTTTTGCCTTAAGTGCTTAGGGCTAACCGTCTTTCCCCTATTTGATTATTGTTATACTATTTACATATGGTATGAAACAAAGTTATATATATATATATATATATATATATATATATATATATATATATATATATATATATATATATATATATACAGTCGTATGACAATTTATTATGGCCACCCAATAAATTTTAACATACCTTGCTTATCTTTTGTTTTCTTGGCATTATAGTTCAAAATTATATAATTTATTTGGATGCATACAATATAGTTATACGTTGACAAAATTATTTAAAGTTTTATGCTGGTGTAAACACTGTCATTTTTGACAGCCATTTTGTGTGACGCCATCTTGAGACCGCTATTCTTACAGTGCACGTGGTGAATACTCTCTGTTAGTTTTGGTATATTTTTCAAAGTTGTCATTAAAGTAAGTACTCAAATCGACTAATATTACTTTAAGAATATTACATTACATAAATTAACATAAAAATATTTTTATTTCACTCAGTATTTTGTGATTAAAATTATTTTAAGTAATAATAGAAATTTTCGTACTAAAATTGGTTATTTTTTTAGAAATGGGCAAAAAAAAGGACTTATCTCTAGAAAAAAAAAGTGAAATCCAAGCACTTCTTACAAATACTGGTTTTTCCCAAAGAGGAATCGCCAGAAAATATAATGTTTCTAGAGTGTCAGTGCAGAATATCCAAAAAAAAAATTGTCAACATGGAAAACCTGACTCCAAAAAGGACTGGGAACTGTGGTAAAAAAAGAATTCTTACTCCACGAGGTGAAAGAATTCTTACCAAAATAGTATTGGAAGATAGGCTAGCATCAAATGATGATATCACTGAGAAGTTGGAGAGCTCTGGTATTAAGATGTCCAAGAGAACGGTTCAGCGTTGTCTACACGATCTTGGCTACAGCTCAAGACGTCCGGCTAAAAAGCCAAAATTAACGCCAAAAATGATGGAGAAGCGATTAGAATGGGCAAAAAAATATAGAAATTGGACTAAAGACGATCGGAAAACGGTATAACAGATTATTTTATTAAATAATACTTTAAATTTTTTAGATAATCCATGCATTGTGGTCAATGAACCATCGTATAATATTTTTAGATTTGCTTTAGTGATGAGAGCACGTTCCAAGTCTTATCAAAAAAAGCACAATACGTGAAAAGGAAGGTTGGAGAGAAATATTTAAGTAGCTGTATTATTCAAACCGTCAAACATCCAACCTCGGTGATGATTTGGTCGGTCATTTGTGGGAAAGGAATGGGAAGGCTGTACATTGTTCAAGGGATAATGAACCAGGTGCAGTATAAAAATGTCCTGGAACAAAGATTGTTACCCCAATTGACGGAATGGTTTGGTCCAGAGGAAAACAAAACATTCATGCAAGATGGAGCACCATGCCATACGGCTAAGTCTATCAAAATCTTTTTGAAAGATAAAAATATTCCTTTGTTGGACTGGCCGGGAAATTCGCTGGATCTCAATCCTATAGAGAATGTTTGGGAGCTATTAAAAAAGGAGGTGGCCAAGGAAAATATTACAAACAAGGTGGTTCTAATAGAAAGTATTATAAAACATTGGAACCACAATGCAAGATTGCAGGAAATGGCAGAAATCTGCATAAAAAGCATGCCTAAAAGGGTACAGGCAGTAATCGGTGCAAAAGGGGGGGTTACAAAATATTGATTGTAACTAATATATTATATGAATATTTTTTATTAAAGTGTATTTATTCTTATAAAATGGTAATTTTTTATTAACACACAACCTGATTTTTTATTAGAATACGTCTTTGGTAGATAAAATTGTAAAAACTGATGGAAAATCACAATTTTTCTAGAGTTTCTAGAAAAAATGTAGGTGGCCATAATAAATTGTCATACGACTGTATATATATATATATATATATATATATATATATATATATATATATATATATATATATATATATATATATATATATATATATATATATATATATATATATATATATATATATATATATATATATATATATATATATATATATATATATATATATATATATATATATTTATATATATGTGTGTGAGTGTGTGTTAGGGTTGAGCTTTTACCAAAAATTTACCGGTAAATCGGTAAAATTGTTTTACCGATTTACCGGTAAAATGATGTCGGTAAATTTCGGCAAATATTGTTTTTTTAATAACGTTGAAGGATGCTTGAAAATGTTTTAGAATGCTTGAAATGGCTCAACCAATAAAATAAAAATTTATTTAAAAATTTAATTTTCATTTTCCTGTCAACAAAGCTGTTTGTTATGCTTGAAAAGTGATTTTGTTGGTTTAGTTTTGTCTAAACACTTTAAGAAAAACGTTTTTACTTTCTTGTGACTTATTTATCAATCAATGTAATTTGGAAAACGATATTACATCCACGGTCATTTACAAATAGTCATAAAACTAATATTAAGTAAATACCTATAAGTTGATATAGAAAAATATTTTTTAACACAAATAATACATGATGAACAATGAATTAATAATAATGATTAACAAAAATGATGAACAATGAATTAATAATAATGATAACATTATAATTATAAAAAATAATATATTGAGTATAATATTTATAAATTTACACTAAATAAAACCAATTAAGTAACATTCAGATACGTGAAAATATGCAATTTGCCTTACATGCATTAATAAAATCAATTCAAGCGTCTTCAGCCGAAGTTGGGTCTGAAATGATAAATAACTTTGTTTGTGAACCGTACACATACGATTTCGCCTATGACAAATGCGTTGCATGCAAAGGTATGAAACAGTTTGATAAACACTTGCAAACTGTTAATACATTTGGTTTTGAAGTATCCTGGGACAAGTGGAGAAAGCCTGAAACTAAAACATATGCAAGCATTGAAAAAATTTCAAAAAAGTCTATTGTAACAGAGCTCATCCAACACATATCGCGATGCGTAATAAGTTCGTCAAACACGCATTTGTAAAAAAAACTAATCAATAATTTTTTAAGAAACTGATGGTAGTTTCGATGAGTATTAATTCTGAAATTGCAATAACCCAAGCTGACTGAGCTGAAAACGCTAGGTGTTTCTATCAAAATGAACCGCAAGCGGCTCATTTTGGTCAAAATCAAGTTTTTATCATGACCCTTGCAGTCTGGAACATTGAGTTAAAAACATTTGCTATAGTTTCTGACTCAACTGATCATACAAAGTCTTCCGTTGTACCGTACATTGACAAAATCCTTCACTTTATTCCTGATCAAGTCAAAGAAGTACACATGTTCAGCAATAATGCCACTTCTCAGTTCAAAAACAAAAGAATTATGACTGCAATGGTTGTGTTTGAAAAGCAATTTCATAAAAAATTCTTTGCAGCGAATCATGGAAAAGGAGTGGTTAACGGAATAGGAGTACTGTTAAGCGAATTGCAGCCCTGAGAGTTAAATCTAGTCAATGCGAGATCAGGTCAGCAGCAGATTTTGCGTTAGCATTACAAGATTTGCAAATATCTGTAATTCATTTGTCAGAAAACGACACAAGACAACAAAAAAATGAACTTGGATTCAGTTCAATTTTAAGTTATTCAAGAAAAATCAAAGATATATAAAAATCACATTATTTTTTTGTTCAGAATGATAACGTTGTTCCAATGCTGTTTTCACCTGAGTATAATTAAAGTTTATTACAAAATAACAAAACTTTTTAAAATGATTTTAATTCCATCTTTTTGTTTCGTCTCTGAATGTTGCGTCACTGAACTTAAAGTTTTTTTCTGTAAAATTAAACGATATGAAAACTTTGTTGATTGTGGCTATTTTTATGACTGCTGTATTGCCAAATGAATAAATTACAACAAAAAAGTTTAATTATTCTAGCAAGAATTAAAATTTAAGTGAAAACTCCATTTAAAAGTATGCTGATAAAAAAACACTTTTTTCTGCGTTGCGTTACTGATCTCATGTTTTAATTTTTGCTATGTGTCAGTGTTATGTTAATCTGTTGCTGATTAAACTTTACAAAATAAACTTTTACATAAAATTTATGTTATTGGAATGCAGTAAATATCATATTTATGTGGCCAACTAAAAATGTTTTGAGAGATAAATTGCTTAATGAGCTTTACAAGAATATCTTGATTTACTTAATAATAGTAATATCTTGATAATCTGTTGTTCCTAAATTATTTGGCTTTGAACGCAAGATAAATCTCAATATTTTGGTAAAATTTTTGTTCTAATGTGATCATAATGGTCCAAATTTTTTATTTAGATTGTTGTGTGACCCTTACACACGAGCAGAACATTTTTTGCCGCTTATTTGTTTGGTAAACGGCATTACGGAAACGTTCTTGCTCAAACTGTGTGCAGTGTCCAATATATACGTTAAAAATAAGCACGTTGACACGTTGTCACAGGCGAATGAACATTAATTTGGATACCATCACTTATGTTTGATAGTTTTTGATCACATTTGAAACTTGAGAAAATGCTGATCACTCGCAGCTCTGAAATTATTTAAAAGTATTTACTCGAAGAATTGGCAAGACACCGATATTCTAATTCCACAAATTGATAAAGTTGCATACCATTTTAATAAAACTGGTTAGGCTGTTTTGTTCATAATTAATATTAACGTCAAGTTTTGTAATATGCATTGCAGGATTAGACTTTTCAGGTTGTCGAGCAATACTGGTGGACTGCGGGCAGTATATGAGAACGTACTTAAAACTTTGACATGCCATATTAACATTGAATAGGCATGAAAAATAGTACGTCACCGTCGGCATTTGAAGCCGACGGTGACGTACTATTTTTCAAAGGCTAGCCCATAAAGACCAACGCTACCGTAAGAAACTACTTTAGCTAAGTCTGGATTATATACAGTTTCATATTGTAAAGCAAGATTGTTTAACATATATTTTAGAGTTTCCAAAGTATCAGTCAAATTAGTTATTTGTCTACGGTTAGAGAATATGGTTTTTTATTTAATCTTGTCACTAAAATTTGAGGAGTGAAATGAGCCTTTTGAGTTGATTCGTTCAAAATCAAGTAGAGTGTAATACTTAGACCTAATAGGAGCCGGCCCTTTACCAAAAGCAAGGGTTATGCATTACTGCATTGGGACCTGTCACTGTCAAGATGTCTCTCCTAAGTAGAGTTTACTTCCCAGGGTCAGCTTGGTTATCATAGCGGCAAACCTAAAATTGAAGAATCACAAAAAAAAGTTGGAACTTTTAATAAACTTCAGCTTTAACACTATAAAAACAAAGTAGTACTAATAACTAGCTTGCGCAAGTTATTTTTCAAACAAAAGAATTTAATGGGTTCTACAAGGTTAAAGATCAGTCTGATTGAGAATGTGATCTGTAGAGAGTTATTAGTGGAGAGATGAAAAAGCGGAGAGATATCTTAAAAGTGATTGTTGATGCAATTTTTTTCTGTGCCAAGAACAATCTTGCCCTTCGGGGAACAACAGAAGACATTGGTCAACAAAACAGGGGCATTTTTCTGAGCTTAATTGAGTTGATTAACCATTATTATCCTTTAGTGGCTGAACACATTGCGTCCGTTAAAGCAAAAAAAACCACAACCTCCTACTTTTCTCCTTGAATTCAAAATGAGCTGATGGAGTTACTTGGGCAGAAAGTCAGGAAAGAAATTTTGTCAAACATCAAAGAAGCTAAATACTACTCTGTTCTGTTTGACTGCACTCCAGATACCTCCCACAAAGAGCAGATGACTCAGATCATCAGGTATGTCCGCATCAGTGATGAAACCTGCACAATTAAGGAAAGCTTTGTGGACTTCATTGAATCTCACCAAAAAACCGGAAAAGGTCTTGCAACAAAAATAAGTGAAAAATTGGAGAAGGGTGGTCTAAGCATTTCCGATTGCCGGGGCCTAGGCTATGACAATATGTCTGGAAAATACAATGGCGTCAAAGCTCACATCCATTCTCTTAAAGAGTCAGCAAGATTTGTTCCATGCGCAGCTCACACTTTAAATCTTGTTGGTGTTCATGCTGCTGAGGTTTCCCCACTCATGATTACGTTTTTTGGAAAGGTTCAAGCCATCTTTAACTTTTTTTCAAGCTTCACGTCAAGATGGGAAAAACTGATGAAAACGTTGACCATCTCATTAAAGGGAAATAGTGACACAAGATGGTCTACCAAAAAAGAAGCAATTACACCATTGCACAGACAAATCAAAGATGTTCTTCAAGTTTTGGAACCCATTATCCACAATCCCATGACAAATGCTGTCACAGTTAGCAGTGCAAAAGAACTTCTCATTCATATTGATTTCAGTTTTTTGTGTTTGTTGGATTTCTGGTTCAAATTTTTTCTCTAATTGACCGGGAAAACAAACTGCTTCAGTCAAAAACCATTTCAATTGACATTGCCGTAAAAAAAATGAAATGGTTTAAGGCTTTCATTCAGAATTTTTGAGATGTTGGGGTGGACAATATTATCAAAGATGCCACAGAAAAAGCTAACCAGAGCGGAATTGATGGTGGCTTTTCAATTAAGAGGAAGCGCAAAGTGAAGCGAATAGCACTTTATGAAGCTGAAGATGACTCTCACCTTCTCACAGCAGAAACAGAATTCGGATCTCAGTGCAACCTTGTGTTTGACAGCATTATTACACAAATAGAGTGGCGGTTTGAGGCTGATGTCTGCTGTATCCTCTGATTTTGGCTACCTCAGTGGGCATTCACTCTCTAAAAGTTCAGTGGATGAACTCAAGAAAAAAGCTGCAAATTTATCTCAAATTGACAAGGCAGATTTAGATTCTTCCGATTTCCAGTCAGAAATGGCAAGCTTTAAATATCAAGCTGCCGCAATGATGGACAACTTTGAAAAATCTAGCCCGATCGACATTTTGCAGCTCATTTATAAATATTCTTTGACCAATGCTTATCCCAACACAACAATTGCTATTCGCATCTTCCTCACCATACCAGTCACAGTTGCTACGTGTGAGAGAAGTTTCAGTAAACTTAAGCTCATAAAACACTATATGAGGTCAACAATTGGCCAAGAACGTTTGTCTAGTTTGGCTATGATTTCAATTGAAAATGAAGTGGCAAACAACATTGATTTTGATGATGTCATTAGTGAATTTGCCTCAAGAAAAGCCAGAAAAGTGGCATTGAACTAAAGTTTGTGCAACCTTAATGACAAGTTTTACTTATAACTTGATGTGATAAATTTTGTGATCAATAAGTCATTTTTTTCGTTAAATTTTCTTCTTTTTTTTTTAAGGAGGGGGAGGGGGAAGGAAGGGGAAGAGGGGGCGCAATTTTCTTTTCTTGCCCGAAGCGCAAAATTGGCTCGGTACGGCCCTGATTATAAATCATTAATTTTTAGTTTTAGTTTTATAAATTTATTATTTCCTATTAATTTGAAAATAAATGTTTCACTAATTTATTAATGAAAGTTCTTTCATTCTAATTCAAATATATTGTACTAACTCGATTAAATTTTTTTTTGATATATAACTAGTATTAAGCTGATTAAAAATAATATAAAATGATAATTATTGCATAATTCAAGTATTTATGTCTTCGAAATCGCCCTGCTTTCTGACGTACGACCGAATGCGAATGTAGTCAAAACTTTCAATAAATTGATTGCAATTGTTTATCTATTAATGTAACTTTTGAATATTACGTTGTATAGTGTATTTTAGTTTTATAAATAGTTATAAATTGTAAAAAATGGCATTTTTTTCAACACTTCTTGAATTTTTATAATACTTTGTATTATAAAAATTCAAAAATTCAAAAAGTTATAAAAATTCAAAAAATTATAAAAGTTCAAAAAATTATAAAAATTATATAATTTTTATAATACAAAGTAAATAATACATTATTATATTCTGAGGGCTATGAAGCAATTTTCTTTTTATAAAACTAATATAAAATGCAATATAATTATATTATAAAAACCATAACATACATACGTATATTGAACACTGTACAAGTTAGTTTAATAAAATTTTTAGCATGTATTTTTTGCTGTTATTTTTAGAACTAATGTGTGTGCGCGTTTATGTATACACGTAATAAAAACATCTTTCAGAAGTGTGTATATGTCCATTTTTAAATGGGTCTGAGCCGTACTTATATTCTTAAAAAACACGTATTTTGGAAAATTTTAAATGCGCATTTAATACTAAGAAAACATTGTGTTGAATAATATCTAATTACTGTGATTTATGCGTGTTTTAAAGAGTTTCGGATGCGGGTTTGATATCCAATAGATGGGGTATTCCATTATTATTTTTAAATGCATCTGAAGCGTATTACTAATGCGTTTTTAAACACATCTGAAGCGTATTCCTAATGTGTGTTCGACACGATAAAATGGCTAACACCATACCATAAATATGCGTAGTCAAATAACTTTCTAATGCGCATTTACAACTAAATGTGCCGGCTGCGATAAGTCGCAGTATAGGAATTCTTCATATTATAGTTCGTTCGTGGTTAAATTTAAAAAAATCGATTTTAATTACAAATTACTAAAGTATTTAAATTAAATTTTATAAAATTAAGTAACAAAGTTAAAATACGTTCAGAAGCTTCTTTAAAAAAATTATGAAAATCATTAGTGTGTAAGTTTAAAATTATAAGTAGTTTTCTGCTTTTCAATCCATCTATTTTTGTATGTTTTGTTATTCACAACAATAAAAAAAAAGTTCAAAAACTTATTTTTTTGGCATAACATTTTGTTTGAATTGTGATAGTACATTTCCAGCTGGTGAATACTGAGCAACGACTATAACTGAACTTCCTTTAAATGAAATACCGAAGCCAACTTTTGTACTCGATTTCCAAACCAACTGAGTAAAATGTCCAGTGCTACTTGAAAATGTTGGCTTGCTATAACTATAGCTCTTAATCTCAGAGTACCTAAAACGTTTGAAAAGTATAAAAATTTTAAATTATTTTTTTAAATATATAAATGGCTTATTTTTAAAAAATTGATAGCAAACTAAAGTAATAAAGCAACAAAAAACTACCAAGAATTGGAAGCTCTAACGCAATCACTTCCAGCAGGAATTCCAGAAGAAAAATAAAGGTTTTCTCCATAACCGTTACCTTTGCTATGCTCAAACTTTTTACTACTTTGTAAATAGTCTGCCCATTTTTGTGCACTCGCAGTAAGTGTGCTATCTAAAACTAATTTTGGAGTGTTCTGATGTAGGGCTCTTAACCTGTTGTGTTCTGCCAAACATGCCTCTTTTAAAATGAATTTTAAAAAGTTATTTTACTAAAGACTTATTTTTTAAATAAAGATATTATCATTAACATTATAAAAATAAATGTTCTGTTATTAATATTTATTACTATACTAATCATATTATAAATAATTGTTAAAGAACTTAATTCTTTGTTTATTTTTTACAGATTTCATTGCCCTTCATTTTATGCAATTAAGACATTTAAAATTTATGCGATAAGAAGCGATTATAAAATTTGACAAGCAAACTCTTACTACTTTGGTCAGCGGCACGCTTTACAATCGGGTTAGTATCTAAAAAGGTATAAAATTGTTTAATAGATAATAAAAAATAACTATATTAAAAAACAGGGCTAACAAAAATACGAAAACGTAACATAATACGGGGAGTAAAAAAAAGTATACCACCTTTCTTTACACTTTTTTTTTTTTTTTTTTTAGATTTTAATCAAATTTTAAAGCAAAAAAATTACACAGAAGCTTTCGTTAACTGCGTGACCGAAGTTTAACAAAAATATTTATCTTTGGCCTAACATTGTACAATACCGAATATTATTATTCTTTATATTCGGCGAACAAAGTTTTGTGTATACACATATGTATATGTGTATACATTCAACATTAAAAGCTTAATTTGTACATTTAACTTTGTTCTTTTTTTAACAGGTATTCGGAGATACAACTGGATATCTCCAGACGCCCATCTCGTTAGAGAAATTTTTTTAAATCATATTCTTCATTTATGTTTCACTGGTAGATAATCATGAGTAATATTGACCATCCTTTTCAACATTTGAAGGCTAGTTTCGGTGAATAAAAAAAAATCTCTTCGATGACGCCAATAATTCAGAAATAGCAAACATCTTCATGTCATAACCAGCCAGCTTTGAAAAATTTGCCATGCTCTTTGTAAAGAGAAAGATTGAAAGAGCCTTTTGAAAGATTGAAAGAGCTCTTTACAAAGAAAGGATGAAGATCATCTTTGCTAAGAGTCAAAGATATCAAGTCTTGACTTGGTTATAAGTCAAAACAAGATGTTAAATCAACTTACTCAGCTTGGTTTTTTTCCTCAAGTATAAACTGAGAAGTCTATCATTGTTGCAAAATTTAAACATGTGTTTAATGTCATAGGTGGTATTCTAATACCATCTCTATAAAGCTGTAAAGGCAATAAGATTCATAGGATGATCATTTAAACTAAAAAAATATTGTTACCAGAGATTTTAACTGAAAAGTTATAAAATATATGAAGAACTGGTTAGATTTCTTTTGTTATACTGAATTTTGTATCATTTGAAACTTCTTTACTTAAATTGTGGCCCTAGGCTTATAGCAAACAAGATCAAACACAAAAAATGCTTATTTTAATGCAATCATTTTTTTTTGTAGTCAAAGTTTGCCAATATGAGGGAGATAGAGGGAGATGGAGGAGGCAAATTTATATAAACATTGCACAACTAGTAAATCAGAGTATTTTATGTTGCATAATTTTAATATCTAAAAGTTATTATTCATGGTTAATTATTGTGCTGCAATGTAAAACAATAACAGGGCTTTTTATATATTTGAGCTCAGTATAAGTGGATAATATTGCCATAAAACCTGAAACATTTACTCCAACTGAGTTGTACAAATATTTATATGAAAAACAATAATTGTAAGAGTGTTTAAAATATTGTTAATTTGGATAATTTCGAAAAACCTAAAATGCAAACCCTTAAGATAAAATTGGTTAAATGTGCAAAATGGTAAGCATGAAGCTGTCACACACATGCATTCTACTCAACAAATAAAAATGTTGGTTAAAAACAATTTTAAAATCAGACATGATGTAGTCAGTTTTATGCAGTAAAAAACAAATACTTAATTTAATCATATTTATAAATCATATATTTAAAAATATCTAACTACATTATATTTAAAGGCTTAAATAATTTAAAATATAAATAAAAAATAAACAACATAATATAAAAAAATAAACTTTATTAATTAAATGTATACATTAGGTACGAAGCAAAATACACAGGGAGGGTACGGGCGTCTTTAACCCTAGTTGGCCCCCGGCATCAGGTTCTAGCAGTTCTGGCTAGTATGATACTGTGTATCTAAAACTTATTTATATAGCTAAGTTCATAAGGTTAATAATTTAAATGTATTTTTTACATTATATACCATATTTAAAAATACATTTATTTAATTAAAAGAATTGTTGAAAGAAAAAGAAAAGTATAGAGTTTGATAAATTACATAAACTCTGAAACTTTGGTTAAACAGTTACTAAATCAAAAAAGTTGAAGATAAGTAAAATTATATAAAGTGACTTTTGACACAAGAATACCAAAGAGTGTAATACCATAACGTAAAGTAATAAAAAACTTTAGAACTTACAAACTATTGAAACTGTCAGCGCAACGACTACGACTTCTACAAACATTTTGCAACAACTAAATCTTTTACGATCAAGATCAATCTGCAACTTGCTGATAAGTGTAACTAAAAATGACTTGCTTCTATAGCAAAAAAAGTTTTTTATTTCATTTTACATTGTTCGTTTTGTCCAATCAAAATATTCTACACTTGATAGGTTCCATATAAATATTTTATTGCTTAATGCTTAATAAAAAAAAACTAGTTTTATTGTTAAATTTAATAAATTCTGCTATTGCAATGTTTATAATTAAAATAAAGCGCAACAAATGCATTAAAACCGAATTCTAAATAGTTTAAATGTTGCTGTTAATTCTTTTCTTTTGGTAGCAAAGGTCATTAAGTAGTAGCAAGTCTTTAGAATAAAAAGTACTTATGATACATCCGTTGTTCAATACCAATAAAGAAGATAAAATATCAAACAAGCAAAAACAAATTTATAGTTATTTAATGTATTTTAATAGTTAACTATTTTTTAGTGGGCGAATTTTAAGTCAGCGAGCTTTATTTTTAGTGGGCGAATTTGTAGAGGGCAAGTTTTTTTTTTTAATAAACGGGAAAATGAAAGGAAAAATAATCACGCAAGCATGCGTAATTTTACTTCGGACTAAAATTTAATTTATACAACGAATGCTCACAAGTATATTTTTCCTGTTCCGCAGAAAAAATGGATGAGTGGAAATTGACTTTTACTGTAGTATGATTTTTTATTAGATGTAGCTTGATTACTGATTATCTGTACTATGATTTATAAACCATCGGTTAGTTAGTTTTCACCTAAAACTTTAGCGGTGTACATTTTTATTGTTAAAAATTCCTTCAACTTAATGCCATTTGGTTTGATTCAGCTCAGCGTAGCTTAAAGATATATTTAAAAAATTTTTTCAGACAATTGTCTAAAAAAAAATTTTGTAAAATTGTTAAAAAAAAACTTTGTACAATGGATGCATTTTTTAAAAAAATTTAACAGATTAATCAAATTTTCAGATTTATTTTGTTCAAAATAAAATTGTCCAAAAAAGAAAATCTTCATTTATAAATTTTTGTTCGATATTGATATATTAAACAGGCCAATATGTTAAATTTGTGTGGGTAACTTCCAAATTGTCGTTTGTTTTGCTCTATTTAATATCCGGCTAAGTAGTTTACAGAGTCCGGTACGATCATGTGATCAATGTCAATTCCTTTAAATTAGTAGACACCTCCTTAATAATATGATTGTTAATTGGCATCTTAAATTCTATTATAAATGATGCAGTTATTACTTCATAAAAAAGAGAGTTTTGTTTTTTACCTACTTTAAAGAGAAAAGGTATTGACAAAGATCTGAAAGGGAAAATTAAATTTTAGTTTGAAGAAAAGCCCACAAGTATTAAACTTGTCATTAATTTCAAATAAACTTTTATCGTATATTTAATGCTTTATTAAAAGGCAACAGTTAGATTAGCACGAATTAGTCTGTATTTTACGCTTGACGTATTTTGCGCCAACATTTTTTGTTTTTTCTTTCATTTGACATTTTATTTTAAGTAGCTGCGAGTTACAAATTTAATAATAATGTTCTAAATGAGGGCGGACTTAAGCTGATAATGATTTGTTTAATAAAAGTAAATCTGGATAAGATAAAAATATTCTTTTTGTTAGACCCATTGTTTGTGTTGTTTTGTCTCAGTTAGCACAGACGTCCGTAAGACGTCTATTCGACTTTCCAAAGACGTCCAACGAACGTTTTATGTCCACTGAGGTTAACTTGAATAGTTTCATGTTTGAAAATAATAAATTTGAGTTAAACACGTGAACACCTAAATCTGGTTTACAATTCATAGATTTAATGATTAGTTTTGTATTTTGTATTATAATAGTCAAATATTTTATTTTATGTGTATTTTGTTAACAGATGCTCTTAACCACCTTTTAGTTGTTTGATTTGACCCCAGACATTGTTACACATAATTGGATTCGTTACAATGTGTCAACGACAAAGATTGATGTCACTGAAATTACTAAATTCCTTTTATAAAAATATTTGTGTTTTTAGGGTCCATTTCAGGAATTTTTAAGTTTGGGGATGAAAATTGAAACAAATTTTATTCTTTTAAAACAGTAAAAATAGCAATAAAAATATAAGTAAATTAAAACCTAAAGTTTGAACGTTAGGTTTGAATTTTCTCTAAAAAAAAAGAACAGATTGTTTCTCAGGTTATCTTGAAAAAAGTATACGATCAAGGACCACAAAGAATTAAACTTGCTACAAGTGCAAAACCTTTTAAAAAATTTTAGTAGGACCATTGAAACACCAACTAAACAGATCACTTTGATTGATTTAATAAGGATTTGATCAAGACTTATTTTATCCAACAAGAAACTTATACAACTAGTTAAAAAACTCTGGTAAAAACATTTTTTTTTGAAAAATACAATTCATTACTCTTTTTTAGTAATAATTAATATAAGCGATGTAATCTTGAAAATTAATAATAATAGTAATAATTTCTCTAAATTTTAGAACAAATTTATTTTAAATAGACCATCAATTAAATAAAAAACTTGTATACAAACAAATCTAAAAAAAAGCACTTCCAGCAATTGACAGTGTTTGAAGATTCGTTTATAATAAGTTTTCAAGAATTTAATGTCAAGAAAGAAAATTTGAAAGTACAGGAAATTTTCCCTGTTGTGCGGATATTAAAGAGTTTTTAAGTTCTTTATTTTGAATAAAGAAGGGAACCTAAGCAATCAAACAGTCAAGCTCGGTATTAATGGAGAAAGAGGCTTTCTGAAGGAAAACAAAAATCTCCTTCAAAATATGTTTAGTTGATTCCAATAAAAACAATTTTCTCAATCATGTTTAATCAAACGTAATGGTAAAGATTTTTGCAATGTTTTTAATACTCCATTGATACACACAGAAACTATCAACCACTTACGTGCGCTTTTTTTTCGACTACCCCCTCCCCCCACCCTCCGCATTTCGCTATACGCTTTTGCGTACCCTCTACCTCCCTAAAAGTACCTACGCTTTTTACCTACCAATCCAATATTTTATGATATTTTTTTAAATTTAGTGTCTCCATACTTTTATAATTGACCTACTACTTCCCAATCTCATATAGGCCATATATAAACACCCTCTTCCTCTCCGAGCGTACGTACTTTATGGACGATCCCTAAGTGCATGCGTGCATTGACAATGAACTTAAAACCATTGGAAAAGGAGTTTAAAATTTTCAACAACTTGGTTAAATCTGGTTTTTGACAAAACAATACAATGACTTTCAAACACATTTTAAAAACTTTGAGGATCACTACACTATTACACGACACTTGATGAAGATTATGGAATAACTGGTTCGTAAAAAATTTATTTAAAACATACAGGTGGGTTTTTGTGCAGTATAAGGATTTGGATAGGGCTACTACTCTGAACAAACTTTTGAACATTACATTTAGCATTACAGCTTTTGTAAATCTCGGAACAGGTTCAAAGTTTCAAAAAATATCAGCTTCTTTGCAAAATGTTTGAATAAATCTTTAATCAGTTTTAATGGAAAAAGCCATGTAAATATTTCAAATGCTCCTGATAATATATTTATATTTTAACTTTACTTAATTATTAAATTATTAAATAATATAAAAAATTTTTATATTATTTTCAAAAAAAATAAATATTAAATTTATTAACAAAGAGTTATCAATTATATCATATATTAATTAGGGGAGACCGGGGAGACTCCGACAAGTTTTTACTTTAATTGAGTTTATTTAATAACTATTGCATTTTTTAACTAACTGACATATTTTTTTGTCAAATTACAATTATATTTTAACATTTTAATTTTCTTTATACTTATTGATTTTAAATGTTTAAAAACTATTATAAAAATGCTAGTCAAGTGTCCGAAGTCACTCCGCACGTCAAGTGTCCGAAGTCACTCCGGGGTGACTTCAGACACGTATAGAGGAGATTATGGATATTAAATAAATAAATACGCGATTCAACAATGATAGTTTATTTTTCATTTATAAACTATTGCAAATGGTATTCATCCAGATTGCATTTAAAATATATTATGACCTTAAAACGATACGTCATGGCACATCAAAATTATCAGCATTGCTGTCATTAAATCCATCGTCATCAAGGTTATATGTACTCAGGTTATATGTATTATCGTTAAAAAAAAATTGACTTTTCTTAAAATTAGTTGTTACACCAACATTTATTAAATCAATATTCTAATGTTTAGGCTTTTTGATATTGTCGAATAGTCTTGATTTGCTAACACCTTGTTTAGCAGCATGCTCAAATTATTTGTTTTGACATCTTCCCTTAAAGCTTCAAGACTTCCCTTAACTTTTCAGCCTAGAATCTACGCTTGGTTTTTCTCTTATAGTTTCTATTCATCTTTTGATTAACTGTGATAAAAATTAATAATAAAACTTAAAACTTGTTAAAAGTGTTAAACTTTTTTTCGTTTATTCTAGTAACTATTACTCTTTAGTTTAGCTACTAGCGGTACGGTTTTTTTTTAAATTCACTCGAGAATTGCTTTGTGAAGAATCAATCTACAAGGGAATTATGGTGTTGCAATCGCTAATGATTGTGCAATTTGAAATTTGTAAAACTTTAATAACTGTTCATAGGGAATTGTTATTAAGCAATGATTACAAAAATATCGGACAATTTGGCTTTATAGAATGTAAAAACATTGGAGTTTTATACAAAGCTCGAAATTATCTCAATAAGATAAATTTAAGACAACTCTATTTCTCATTTATTCGTTGTTACTTAAACTATGCAAATATTGCCCGGGGAAGTACTGAAGAAAGTAAACTACAACGTCTTTATCGCTGTCAGAAACGGGCAATTCGCATAATTAACTTGCTGATCGTTTTTCTCATTGTAAACCTTACTTTATTGAAATGAGAATTTTATATGAACTCAACGTCTTAAAATTTTATGTTTTGTTTATATGTGGAAAAACAATCTATCTCATCCAGTCTTTAAAGATCTCTTCAATTTAAAACCAACCAACAAATACGAACTTAGAAATATAAATTTTTTAGAAAAACCTTTTTGTCACACAAATTTTAATCAATTCTGTCTTGCCTATCGTGCGCCACACCTGTGGAATAAACTTGTTTTGCCAAATTTTGACTTTGATCTAACTAATTCTCTTCATCTTTTTAAAAACAAAGCAAAAAATTTTATTCTTTCTCAAGATAACATTTTACAATATTACTAATCACTTGAAAAAATTTAATTTCTTGTTATTTTAACTTAACTTGTGAACTTTTTTTTTATTTTTTCTCACGTTTTGTATTTTATATTGTTTACAATATTTTGCTAGTTTATATTATTTACAGTTTAATTGGTGTAAAAGATTAATATATATGTATTCTTCATCATACCTTGCACTTCACAATTATTGTAAATAAAAAAATATTAAAAAAGATGTAAAAAACTATATATTTTATAATATTTTATAAGGTCCCGATGACAAGATTCTTGTGATCTTCTTTCGGAAACCTAGTTTATATTGTTAGTCTGCTATATTTATATATTTGTAAAAGTATTTTAATAGTTTATTTTATTGTATAAAGACTGACTTTGTAAACTGAAATAATAAAAATAATAATAATAATAATGTCCAAAGTGTCCGAAGTCTCCCCATATGGGGTGTATTGAAAAAATTCAGGGAATCGCTCCAAACTCATTTATAGATCAAATATACTTACATTCGCAAAACGAATGCATAAACGTCCGCAGGTAACCATTTGTTCTAAAATAATTGCACCAACCATAGCAGAGTTTATAACTAGGATCTGAATGCTTCACTTGGAATTAAAAATTTTACATCAAAAAACTCTAAAATCGTTTTTTCACTTAAAAATCTGTTTTTTAGTGGGAAACTGTCTCCTAACAATTTTAAAGCTAAGAGCGTATGTTTACCAACATATCGACCATAAATATCATTGTCCTAATGTTAACAAGGTAGGGGATTTCTAAGTGTCTATTCTCTCCCCGTGTTTGAAGTTTCCTAGGTCTCTCCTAATGTCCATGACATTGGCTTGTATTTTATAAATAGTATACTCATGATTAGGGTGTCCCAAACATACAACTTTTTCACAAAACCAAAAGGTTCGAAGCATATCATAGTTATATACCTTAAATAAAATAAAAAAAAAAAACTTTTCTAAACCTTCAGGAAGTGTTAGGTGTAGATTTTTATTTTTTTTCAAAATGTCTAATTTTTATGAAATAAAACAATCCGCAGAAAAAACAGTTTATTTCGGTTCAAATTTTTTTGTTTGATTAGAGTTGAAAAAAAATTTACAATTAATCTAAAATATTTTTTGCTAAGGAATTATGTTGTTCAAATTGCTTTTTTTCATTCTTTTATCCACTTACTTTCTATTCTCCTTAGCAACCACTATGATGTTTTGTCTCTGACTTTCAATATGTTAACAAATTGTTAACAAACGTTTTACACCTAATTATTAAGGATTAATATAGATTAAGTTTAAACTGATTCATCTATTTACATGTATATTCAACTTGTAACACACAAACACAAACACACGCACGCGCGCACACACACATATATATTTATTTATTTTCATCTGCATAGATAGCTTTCTATTTGCTACCGGTAAGTGGGTAAATAAAATTGGTAATTGTCTAAACGAATCAACTTTAAATGATTATAAAAAGTTTCTTTTTGCATTTTAATAACAATTATTGCTGTTGTAAACCACAGGGTAAATGGCTACTCTTGCAATATATAAAAATTTAACCTCAAACAACCAGAAGATATATAATGAATTTGCTTTTGTTTCCACTAGCCGTTACATGTATTTTTTTAAAACAAGTTTATATTACATAAATTAAAGGTGTTGTTTATTTATTATCTTTTTTATTTTATATTTTTTAGTAACATCAACACTTAGTGGCATCAACACTTAGTGGCATCAACACTTAGTGGCATCAACACTTAGTGGCATCAACACTTAGTGGCATCAACACTTAGTGGCATCAACACTTAGTGGAAACTATAAATGACCAACTAAATGATTTTATATCAAAAACCACTCATAATTTAAAGAACTTTTTTGTTAGTTATATTTTTTTGTAATCTTCAGTTTCAGCATGTTAAAAATGTACCACACACTTACTTAAAAAAAGTAGTAACATTCTAAGTTTTGGTTTTCTAGATTTATTTTTAACAGCTTGGTTCATTGACAAAAATGAACTAAATATAAAGGGTGTGATACCTTGTTAGTTATTGAATAACAATTGATGTAGAGATAAATGTATAAACAGTGGTTAATTAAACAATATACTACCGTTACATTATAATAAACTCACACGAAAAGAGTATTATGACTTTAGAAACATTTCACAGGTATCATATAAGTATTTATCAGCAATATTTAAAAAAACTCATTTAAAGGAGAATATTTGGAAAGCAAGTCTTGACGCATAGTTCAAATTTTGCAACCAGGTATTTTCTGTTCTTATATATAGAGATGACATCATCAACAACAGTATTGTATTTTGTTATATAGCTATATTTATATATATATTCAAACAATACATAGTTTATTTTAGCACGGATCCTGATAACGCCAACCTAGCTGACCCAAGAACGCCACTTATATAGGGTGATCCATACTCATCAAGGAACCCTGTGATGTAAAGTTTGAAATCTTTTTATTTTGTCCGCAGAAAAAAAATTTAATTTGAATTTTCAAATTAGGTAAAATTTTGTCCTTGTAGTGCGGCATAAAAACACCTGTAGAATGAAAACCACTACATATAATTTGATAAAAATTGGTGCAAATGTAGCATATAGCCACATCAATCTCTGGATAAAACTAACAAAATATAAAATAAAATTTTAGTTTATATATTGTTAGTTTTTTTCTACTTAGACCTTAAAATATAACCAATTACTGTGATGTTCGATCACTATTTTAAAAAGAAAGGTTACATGAGTGTTCTACTACGTAATATCAACAATCTTAATTGTTTTATTGCAGCATATTTTCATTTTATAGAAAAAAATATTGATTTGCTACTTGAAGCGTAGTTTGAAATGGCTTATGCATAGCGTAAATATCTCAACATTTTCTAAAGTAAAAACTAAAGCCAAAAAGCAAAATAAAGTTCTAAAAAAGTGCAAAATTTGGCAAAAGGTCTATCAGTTGGTAAAACAAAAAAAAAAGATTCTGTTAAAAGAATTTTTATTGGCCCTTGAAACCTTTTTAAATACATTGACTTTTTAATGAAGTAAAAGAATAACTATATAAACTGTAGTTTTTTACATTATATTACCAACAAATAACATCTGATTAAACTGTAAGACATGGTCTTTGATTTTCTCTACAAGAAATTTATTCAAAATAGCTCAATATATTCTCTTAGTCAAAAACTTCATAATTCAAACTAAGCTTCAATAGATGGTGTGAACTTTGGGTGTTACGCTTGCACTAGTTATCATTAAGTAACACCTTTTGAAATTTTCAATTATTTCAGCCAAATTCGGCAGAAGGATAAATCCAAAGCAAACTTTTACAACTAAATTGAAACTTTTGAATGCTTCAATTATGTTAACAATGTTGGGAACCAAGTTTGTATCAGCAAGTTGCTAAAGCACATCCTTTTAAGAAGCGTCCTGCATTCATTTCCCTCGAACTGGCCCCCATGATGCGTGCTTAGTTAAATGTTGAGGGCTGCTGCCCATTTCATACTTGAATGGGTTTGAAGACCACAAATTATATTTACAGATTTTATATAGCAAGTTAAAATTAGTTTAAATCCTTTGCATTAATCAGTTACCAGATTTGTTCAATGCTGATGCGAGTTTCTGACAAACTTTCTGATACCGCAATAAGAATTTGTCTCTAAACTCCAGTGTCTTTGCCAGTCCTTTAAATGAGAGGTTGTTTTTGAGGAAGTAAGCTGGTATCAACCCTTAACTTGATAAATCATCGCAGTGAGCAATAACTTGAGCTGTACCAGAATCTCCTTTTCTTTTGGTAATTTTTGAGTCATTGCAGGTGAAGATATCACTCAAGTGTTAACCTGCTCTTAAGAAATTCTTATATAACTTTGGCTCTATCATCTTGCTGCCAGATGTTTGGTTTATAGTCAGGGCTGTCTAATGGGAGGGGGCACCGGGTACATTCTACATAGGCATACGGACAAAGGGAGCACATGCGACCCTCAATAAAAGATTTTGTTAAAGTTTTTAATAATCATAAAAAGCACTACTCCTTGGAGAAATTTAAAACAGAATTTAAAAGACTCTCATTACAATTAGGAGTTTATTACAACAGACTTCAAATATTTATTATCATAAATTTAATTCAAATTTGAAATAAAAAATGTTGTTATTATCACTAAATGAATATATCTTATTAAACATTAATATAGAAAATGTGTATGCATTAATATATATGCATGTTTATATTACTTTAATTTTAAGTCAGTAGAAATATACTAATAGCTTTACGTTCTTTTAAAGACATTTTTAGCATTTTGCAAAATTTGTATGTATTTTTAAACGGATTATGTATATATTTGCTTTTATATAACGGGTAATTACTAAAAATCTGGACAAAACTAAAAATTAAATAACTTTTAATCTAGAAGATTTTATTGTTTTAAAAAGAATAAAATAGCAAATTTATTCTAATTTTAATAAAAACGTTTATCTTTATTCAACAAGACCTTGTCTTCTTATTGTGTCGAGTCTTCTGCTAGTAGACTCTGCCAAGCGTTGTACCAGCTCTTTGTCGAATTTCTTAAAACAGTAAATTATTCTAGAGCGTGATTGATCCAAATTCTCTGCCTACCAACCATTTTTGTAAACAACTCTTTTCATACAAGACCAAAAATCCTCAATACAACGACATTCAGGCATATTTGGAGGGTTTTCACTTTTTGTTACAAACTTTATACCATTTTCATTCAAAAACTTAACAGCTTTGTTTGAGTAATGGGCACTTGCTAGATCAGGCCAGAATATGTATTTAGTATTTTTTGGAAGCTGTTTGATGTGTGGTAATAGTTTTTTAGTCAAACATTCATCAACATAAATGTGCTGGTTAATAGCTGTTCCAGACTGTACAATGTATGGAGTTGATAGGCCAAAAGGCGAAATGACCTCGTAAACCAATAATTTTTCTTCAAATTTCTTTTTTTCTTTGAATTTAACATTGTTTGGAGTTAATTCGATGTTACTTGAATAGAAATTATCATTACCATTAATTTGGCTGTTCGAGAGAGTAAAATAAGACTCGTCATCAAGAACCCAAATAAAATCTTTACAATTTTTATAAAGTTGACCACACAAACGTCGGTTTTTTGCTCTCTGGCTCTCAGTTCGACTTGGAATCTTCATTTGTTTTCTTTTTTTATTGATGTTTTGGTTTTCAATGTCTTAGAAATAAGTGGCTGAGAACATTTGAACTTTTTTGAAGCTATACGCTGAGAAATGCCACATTTATGGTCAAAACGCTTGGTAAGTTGACTGATGGCGCGCATAGTCATTATTTTTGGCTTTCTACCACTACCAGTTTGCCTTTCAAATGGTTTATCTTCTTCTTCACGTTTAATAATTCCATATATAGTCGATCTTGATAAGTTTTCTGCTTCAAAATGAGAAACAGTGAATGATTTAGGTTTGTCTGAATTTTCTTGATAAAACTGGTACACACGTTTTCTCTGGAGCTCTTCGTTTGACGTCATTTTTAATACTAAATTTAAAATACTTATATAAAAGTTAGTATATATTTCAAAAGAAGAATAAACTTGCAACATTTTAAAAATTGTGTGAAAAAATAAGTATTAGTTGCATATAGAAATATGATGTAAGCAATTTTGTCCAGATTTTTAGTAATCACCGGTTAAACATAGAGAATATGTAAACGGGGCTCGGTGGTAAGCCAGTTTATGTCTTCTTCTTACTCCAGCCTAAATTTTTATATATAGTATGTATTTATTGTAAATTTATCAAACGGCAAACTTAGAAAAAAAAAATGAATAAAGATATTTTCATTTATGACTACCAAGCAGACTGAATACATTTATTTTGAAATCGATAATAAATAACTAGTTTCCAGCTAAATTATTTTAAATATTCTTGCTTGTGAGTGTGCTAATGAATCTAATACTACCGCAAATTACTAGATGACAGTGTGACTCCAGGTATAGCTTAATAGCTGTATTACCTTGTTCATATTCGGATAGTCATAATTTTAAAACGAGGTAGTTTATGGTAGCAAATAAATAATTGCTCAATTTTTATGGCAAAATTTATCAGAAACTAAGGGTAATTGGTACAAAAAGCGGCATTGATCGCACCCACTAACCCCACCTGCGGAACGGGCTTGTAATATTTTATGAACGTTTTAATGATAATGGTGATAATTGTCAAGAAAGGAAAAAAAGGATTATTTGCATAAATTTAAGCAAAAAATTTGAGACAAAATAGATTTTTTCTTTTCTGTAAGATATTTTGTAAGATTTTTAGAATTTTATAACATGAAATAAATTGAAATTTAGGTTAAGTTAAATGGAAATTTCACAATTTCTATTTTTTCGGCGTGGAAGGACTGATTGCAATGGTTCCAATTTAAATGCAGTTAAATTCGAATTCCATAATACTTCTTTGAACAAAAGGCTTGTTTTAAAACAATGTTATGTTACACAATCAATGTTATGTTACATAAATTAGTTAAGTTACTCTCATTCCAACACTTTTCAAATATTCTTTCTCAATACATTCATTCCAATTAATTTGATATTGTGAAATTGCATTTAATCCTTTTTCTCTTTAATTACTTTTCGATTTCAAAATAAATGAAAAACTTTTTTATTTTATTAAAAAATAAGTAACATGCATCTTAGAGTAAAAACGTCATGTCCAGTTTAAGTCAGTTATTAATCGATGAACACAGCCCACTTCCACGAATCAAAGGGTTTTGAGGTGAATGTATTTAATGTTGCTCTTGACACGCTGCTCCAGCAGATAAGATACAGAATGAATATGGCTCAAAAGACGACGGATATGCTTTCGTTCATATGGTGTTCTCAGTGCCGTGCCTAGAGTCCCCAAACCCCCGGTTGGGGGGGGGCAATAATTTGAAGGGGCCCTTCTATGCAGTATGCAATAAAAGTTTTTGAGATGATGATAAAACTAAAATTATGATATAGGTGTTTTTGTTTATTTATAATATTAAAACCTCGTATTAACGTTTCGCAAATAAATTATGAAGCGAACAGACGCATTTTAAAATTATCATAATGGCAAAAACATCAGCACAATTAAAAGAAATACTCAAAATTCACGAAAATACCATTATAAAAATGTTTAATGATCGAATTGAGAAACTAAAAAAAAAGTAATCAACTAGAGTGAAGAAAACGTGATATTGAAAAACGAGCTATTAGTTAAACAAATCTGTCGAGTTAAACAAATCTGTCGAGTTAAACAAATCTGTCGAGTTTGTAATTAAAAACTACGAAAAGATTTACGTTGAACTAACCGACTTAAAAAATTCAGAGTCTAAAAAATCTATCCCATTGGGCACGGGACTAAAAATAGACGTCTTTTGAACGTTCAAAAGACGTCCACAACGTTTAAAAGACGTTCAAAAGACGTCTTTTTTACGTCCTGTGCCCACTGGGATAGATATAAGTAAAAGTATTAAACATGAAAGTAATAACATAATAGAAAAAATAGCGGAGCTAAAGGACAGAAGTCGAAGAAATAACTTGAGGTTTGTTGGAATCGAAGAGAGCGAAAATGAAACTTGGGAGGAAAGCGAGGAAAAAGTTAGAGAAACACTCAGAAATAAACTTAAAATTCAAGAACACTTTGTAATTGATAGAGCTCATCGAGTAGGGAAAAAAGAGCCAAGAGAAAATCGCAAAAAAAGATCCATCGTTGTTCGTTTTCTAAATTATAAAGACAAAGCCATAATTTTGAACAAATATAACAAACTTAAGCTTTGGAACGAGTGGTTGTACATAAATGAGGACTTTAGTGAATATACTACAGAGTTACAAAAAAAATTTTTTAAAGACGCGAAGGAATTAAGAAGCAAAGGTAAGTACGCTAAAGTCAATTATAATAAATAAATCGCGCGTGACGAAAAAAAAAAATGTAAAAAGAAGTTCTTATATTTTATATTTTATTTTATTCTTATATTTTGTTTTATTTTTATATTTTTTATTTTATAATAAACAAAAATGGATTCTAATAAACTAAAAGTTTTGAATCAATTTTTTGCAATTTTTTTCAAACTGACGATTTTTTAAATGATGATAAATCAGATCCAGATCTAAATTATTTTAACGGAGCTGAAGCTCTAAAAAAATTTGGTATAAAAATAATTGCAATTACTTTTATACCAACGAAATAAAAGAATTTCTTGAACCTGATAATTTAAACGCTTTTCACTTAAGAACATAAGAAGCTTAAAAAAAAAAATTGATAATTTTTGTAATATAATTGAGGAAACTGTTGAAATTTTTAACGTTTTTTAACGTTTTTTAATTTGCTTAACCGAAACGAGGTGTAATGATGATGATGCTTGTACTAATTTTAATTTGCAAGGTTTTAATTTGATACCATTAGCGCGAAAAATTAAAAAACGCGGAGGCGGTTTGCTTATATAGATAAAAGAAAATTTACAATTTTTTATCAGGCATGACATGAGTATTTCTGACAACAATATAGAGGTTTTAACTATTGAATCTTACCCAAAAGAACCAAAAACATTTTACTAAGCTGTTGCTATCGGCCACCAAGTGGCGTAATTGAAAATTTTAGTACATTTTTATTTCACAATATAATAAAAAAATGCAATCAAGAAAAAAAAATCTACATATTAGGAGACTTTAATTTCGATTGCTTCGAATATCACGTCATAAAAAAAAATTTAAATGTTTTATAATGCTTTATTTGTAATCGGATCCATTTCCTTAATTAATAAACCAACTAGAATCATTCAATCAACAATATCTCTTATAGATAATATAATAACCAATGATTTATTCAATGAAACTATTCAAAAGAGCATAATTAAAAACAATATCTCAGATCATTTTCTGATATTCTTTTCGATTAATACTAGTAATAAAATATTGCCACATACAAACCAATACTACATTAAACGTATTTTTAGTGAAGCAAATTTAACATCATTTAAGGAACAACTCTCTTTACTACATTGGGAACATATTAATATTCTAGATAATGTAAATTTAGTCTACAACAATTTTTTTTAAACATTCTTTGAAATATACGAATCAAATTTCCCACAAATAAAAATTAATCTTAAACCAAAAAACAACAAATCACTATGGATTACCAAGGAACAAAGAAAATCTTTAAAAATTAAACAAAAACTATATATTGAATATTTAAAATCAAAATCAGTAGCAAGTAAAACTATTTATAAAAATTACGCTAAAATATTTGAGCGACGAAAAAAAAATCTTAAATATAAATACTATACTAATTTACTAGAAAAATGTAAACTAAATTCTAAACGCACCTGGGAAATCATTCGAGAGATTACTGGCAGTAACAAAACAAAAATATCTTTGCCCAAAACGATTAAAATGAACGAAGAGTTCTTGATTGATCAAGAAAAGATAACTAAATAAATATTTTGTATCTGTAGCCAAAAATATTCAACCAACAAATACTTTTGAAAAATATCTCTCTTTCCCCTAACATCACATCTTAACTCCTTTAAGCTAACTTTTGATGAATTTGAATGTACTTTTAAAATGCTCAAACCTAACAAAGCCGTTAGCCATGATGATATAAATGGAAACATTGTTGTTAATTCATACGATGTGTAAAAAAATATTCTTTTTAGGATATTTTCATGTTCCATCAGACAAGGAATTTTTCCTAATCAATTAAAAATAGCAAAGGTTATACCAATAGATTTAACAAATATATTGCAATTACCGTCATATATCCATTCTTTCCATTTTCTCAAAAGTTTTAGAAAGAATTTTTTATAATAGAATATATAATCACCAATAAAATAATAGTTTCATATATATCAACTAATATGGTTTTTAAAAAAATAATTCTACCGAACATGCAGTTATCCAGTTTTCAAGAAGTATAACTAAATCATTTGAAAATTCCCAATATACTTTAGGAGTTTTCATAGATTTAGCAAATGCATTTGATACCATAGATCATGAAATTCTTATAAAAAATTTACAATATTATGGAATAACTGGTAATGTTCTAAATCGGATTACAAACTATCTAAGTAATCGCAAGCAATATGACTACGTTGATTCAAATTGACATTCAAATTTGCTTGATATAACATGTGGAGTACCCCAGAGATCAATATTAGGATCCTTCCTATTTCTTATTTACATCAATGATCTCTATAAAGCCTCAAAATTAATGGCCCTTATGTTCACAGATGACACTAATCTGTTTTTATCTCACAACAACATAAATTATCTATTTGAAAACATGAACAATGAACTAATTAAAAGCTCTGATTAGTTCAAGACAAATAAATTATCTCTCAATATTGATAAAAACAAATGGATTTTCTTCCACCCTCATTTTAAAAAACACTTACTGCCAAATGACATGCCTTTTATTTTATTGACAATACTCTAATAAAACAAGTTAGCTTTACCAAATTTTTAGGCGTTTATATTGATGAAAATTTCTCATGGAACAAATAAAGAAAATTTGGGTAATTAAATATCCAAAAGTATTGGAATATTATATAAAACAAGAAATATCCTAAATAAGCACACCTTAACTCAACTATATCATTCATTTATCCATTGCCACCTAAACTATGCAAATGTTGCGTGGGGTAGTACAAATAAAAGTAAACTTGAACCTCTAATTCTAATTAGCCTCTCTTAACTGATATGAATGTTTTTAGTATATACGAGCTGAATATTTTCAATGTTCTTTGTTTTATGTATAAATGTAAAAGCAGTTTATCACCTAAACCTTTTCAAAATTTATTTACTTTGAAAGAAAAGAACAAATATATCTTAAATATATCTTAATGATAAAGCTATTTGACAATCTTCTTACCATACAAACTTTGGAAAGTTTTGCATCTCGTTACGTGGAGCTTTTCTGTGGAATAAAAAAATTTCCAAAAATTTTGATATTTTTAAGAAATGTAATTATCCCTCCTTTAAACTAAAACTAAAAAATATTATATTTTCAATTGATGAAATATGTTTTTTTAAAATATTGAATTTAAGTTTTCTTATTTTGTGTTTTCCAGAAAAATACTTTATTGTCAAAGTTATTATATATTGTAATATGTATGTATGTATGTATGTATGTATGTATGTATGTATGTATGTATGTATGTATGTATGTATGTATGTATGTATGTATTTATGTATGTATGCATGTATGTATGTATTTATGTATGTATGTATGTATGTATGTATGTATGTATGTATGTATGTATGTATGTATGTATGTATGTATGTATGCATGTATGTATGTATATATGTATGTATGTATGTATGTATGTATGTATGTATGTATGTATGTATGTATGTATGTATGTATGTATGTATGTATGTATGTATGTATGTATGTATGTATGTATGTATGTATGTATGTATGTATGTATGTATGTATGTATGTATGTATGTATGTATGTATGTATGTATGTATGTATGTATGTATGTATGTATGTATGTATGTATGTATGTATGTATGTATGTATGTATGTATGTATGTATGTATGTATGTATATGTATATATGAGTGTGTGTATGTATGTAAGTGCATGTATGTAAATATGTATGTATGTATGCATGTATGTAAGCATGTATGTATGTATGTATGTATGTATGTTTTTTAATCACTTTAGACGAAAAAGAAAATTTTGTTAGAACAGTTCTAGAAAACAAGTACACAAATTCAGTTACAGGTATAACAAAAAAAGATCAAAGAGGACTTGGACCTTCACCAAATAAATAAAGTGACGCTGATATCATAGATGTACATAAACATATTCTTTCATTCCCAGCATACGAAAACTATTATACGCGTAAAACAAATACTAAAAAGTATTTAGCATCTCATCTTAATCTTAAAAAAATGTACGAATTATACCGGTTGACAACATCTGAACCAGTTGGAAGAACAATACATGAAAGAGAATTTAAAACTACCAATTTATCTTTAAAAGTGAGAAAAGCCGACACCTGTCACAAATGTGATTCGTTTAAAATGAGAATTGAAATGGAACAAAATGATGAAATCAAAATTAATTTAATTAATAAACGTGATAAGCATGTTAAAAATGGTGATGACGCTTACAGTTTCAAACACCTGGACAAAGAAAAATCAAAATTGGATTCAGCAAATATTTGCATTGCTTTTGATCTTCAACAATGCTTGCCAACACCAATTTTGGAGACCTCTGTGGCATTCTATAAACGTTTGTACTGGACATATAATTTAACAACACACAATCTTGCATCAGGACAAGCTTCCTGTTATTTGTGGCATGAGGAAGTTGCTCGTAGAGGAGGCAATGAAATTGCATCATGTAAATATCATAAAAACAGTTACTTTATATTCTGATTCTTGTGCAGGACAAAACAAGAATTCCCGGTCAGTATGTTCTTTGCTCTGTTATCAAAAAAAAACGTTACAAGAAATCAATCACAAATTTTTGGAGCCAGGTCATACACATATGGAGTGTGATTGTGATCATTCACTCATTGAAAAACAAAAATAAAAGTCAGAAACCATTGTAGCTCATCCAAGGGATTGAGCTACATTAATAAGTTATACTAACAAAAAAAACCATTTCATGTAGATGAAATGAAACAAAGTGAAGTATATGACTTTGATAAGATTGAAAAGGCCCTTTAGTAATGAGAAAGACTAATGAAGATGGCAATAAGTTTATTTAAAGGACGATCAAAATGAAGATGCTTTATATGACCCAGACTTGAGTGAAAGTGATTAATAATGTGATTTATTAAGCAGTTTTTAATTTTATTATGTAGTAATATTTTAATAATATAATAACATTATTTTTTTCAATTATTATATTTTATACTGTTTTAATTTTTTTAATGTATTAGTTTAGTGTACTTGATGAGTCACATGAAGTTTGTTTAAGTTCTTAATTTTTTTTTTTCAATTAGAATGTTTTGTATTAATTTTATTTCTATAAAAAAATAGGTGCCAACTGCCAATATTGTATTAGTGTAGGTATCTGAGAGTTGTAAAAGTAATATATTTTTCATTTCATTTCCTACAACTAGAAATAATAAATGAATATACTATAACTATTGGTTATTAGTTTATTACTATATTCTATGTTTCTATTACTATATTATATTATATTATATGTTTTATTACTATATTCTATATATTAGACATTAGTGTACCTGTTCAGTGATATTTTTATCTGATAATTTATTTATTTGAAAAGTCATGTACAAAAGACATGAGTCAAAATAAGTGAACTCAAAAGGGCACGGGCAAGAAGGGTATAAGTCAGTAAAAGAGAAATCAAAGGGCATATGTCGTAGACAAAAAGATATTTCTGGTTTTTTAAGCAATTTTCAAAAAAAGTGGACTGTTTCATATTCAAAAAAACAATTTAGTCCTAATAAATTTGGTAATGCAATTATTTTTGATGATGGTATAACCACATTTTTTATGCAACTAGCTGATTGGATTGAATTTCGGCAGAAAACTCAATTTTTTACTTTATTAAAATAAACATGATCTGCTCTTATCACAACTCTGCGTTCTTAAGCAATGCTTATAGATGAGCTTATCGAAGAAGGATATTTGTATGTGCTTACTTCACAACTTCAAAGTGACCCTATAGAGTGAATACTTTCTCAATATCGACTGATGAGTGGTGGGAGATTTCTAGTAAGTTTACTAAAAGTTCAACATTCAGAAATTATTTTAGCATGTCAGACTTTAATTAAGGAGAATGTAAATTTTTGGGATGAAGATTTAAAGGACAATTATGGTAACCCAATTAATTATGAATTAATAATAACATTAGATTTAAACTCAAATGAGATATCAGAATTAACTCTTTTACCTGAAACAAAAGAAATTACAACAACAATTGCTGGTTATATGGCGAAGAAGTTGATAAAAAGAAGTTAATGTAACAATTGCTGCCTATGATTGCTACAGATGCAAGCAATTTAATACTTGTCCATATCTACAAATACTTTCACGAGATGTTCTTACTGTACCTTTACTTTTACTTAAGGATTTCACATCTGGATGTTTTGCAGTCTTAGATAATTTTTCAAATTTAATAACTAAACAAAGTGTTAATGTCATAGATTTATCAAGCTTTGTTTTATCAAAATACTTTCCAACAGTTTGCTCTACTTGCGATTTTCACATAATTTGGGGGTTTAAATTTGCTTCTAAAATTACAATTAATGTTTTTTTTTAATTAGCAGAAGATAATCAATGCCACTGTACAAAAAGATACTGTTAAAAATTTTAAAAGTAGGTAGAGAAAACTAATGTATTTATAAAAAAAAAAAAACATAAATAGATAATAACATAAAAAAAAAAAAAAAAAAAGAACAAAAATTTCAATCTTTCTTATTTGTAAATTCCCAGTGTTTACAATTTAAATATATGTAATGTAAAAGTATATAAAAATATATATTATATATATCTATAATATATATTTTTATATACCATCTCCATCTCCTTCAAGTGGTGAAGAAAAATTTTGTCAAAAAGAAAAATGCAAAGTGGCATATCTCTACGTAAATGATGTAAAAGAAGAGGAGTTGATTGAAGAAATCCATCATCTAGATGTTCTGAAGCGGTCAAATACTTTTGAATAAATAGAATCTCTTTCTTCTATCATGTTGCTCAATAATCTACCAGAAAGGTCTTCAGTCAATATTTCTTTCGATCTGATTTTTGTTTTGCATTTTTAATACAATCTCAGTATTAATCTTAGTAGGTTTCAGTGGCTGAAGAAGAGCTCTCTTTTAGTAAGCTTACTCTCATCAAATCCAAATTACTATTAACAATGACTGAAGAACGCCTTACTAACCTTTTAGCGATTTCAATTGAAAACGACCTTGCCAAGACTTTATCGTACGAAAATATCTTCTCTAGTTTTGCAAAGAAGAAAGCTCGTAAAGTAAAATTATTGTGATCTGGTCTTCATAATTAACATTTTGTTGATGAAATATATAATTCCATTCATTTTAAATTGTATTTGTATTTATATAACCAAGTTCAAATATAGAGTGTTTATGTGCAACGATAGTTAATACAAAAATATTTATTGTTTTATTAAATTATAATGTGATAGTAGACATACGAACGATAAACAACGAAGTTCATGCTTAATTCAATATACCAAGGAATCCAAAGTTTGGGGCACTGAACAAATATTGACCCTGGGTATCACAAAGTCTCTATGCGGGCCTGTTTACAGTTCTAACCAGTTTCTTAAATCCGTTGTTTAATAGTCCCGTATTCAACTGTTCATTTACAAGAGTTAGAAAGGTTAATTTTGGAGCGCTTGATAGTGGCTGGGCACTACCTTGACCTGAAACCAAAACATACATATTTTATCTTTACCTTAAACTTTGTTCAAAAAGCTTGTTTAAAACTTTCAAATTAATCGTTAAAAGTGATTAGAAACTTGATTAAAAACTTCTCGAAACCTTGTTATTGTCTTGTCACATCTTGTCTTTTTTTAAAAAGATTTTTTTTGAATATATATGTAAAAGTATAATATTTACAGCTGCGAAAAATAAAATAGCACCACCACCAAAAATTGGTTGAAATTAGAATTATTAACTATTTTTGATAGTTTGAAAATCTTTTAAATACATATTTAAAAGTAAAATGACTTATAATTTTTATAAAAAACAAAATATATACAAGTTTTTATATATAGTATTCATTTATTAAACAAAAATTCAAAAATAATCAAATAAAACGCGGAAAAAATAATAGCACCACAGCTTTAATGTGTACTTTAAAATAAGGAAATAAAATGAGAATCAATTGTTTTAAACATTTTAAAATAAATATTAGTTATTTCTTAACATATTAGTATTTTGTAGCGTGAGCTTTATTGGCAAAACCTTTAATTTCGCTTCATGTTTCCTTAACTACGTTCCAAAGTGACTCCTTCGTGGTGGGTTTGGCAGCAGCAACCACCTCCTTTACGTCAGCCCACAAATTCTCGATTGGGTTAAGATCTGGCGACTGTGCTGGCCACTCCATAACGTTCACTTTATGCTCCTCAAACAAATTCTTCGCCTACTTGCTAGTGTGATTTGGGTCATTGTCCTGTTGTTACACTCAGGACAACGGCATTTCATAGTCTGCATACGGCAACATCACTTTATCCAATATATCAACATAAACGTGTTGGTCCATAATAGTAGTAATGTGATGAATGGGCCCTACACCGTAATAAGAAAAACATACCCATATCATTATACTACAACCTCCATGTTTAATAGTTTCGATGGTATGTTTTGGATTCTATTTTGCATTTGGCGGTCTTCTAACATACACCCGAGAGCCTTTTCCACCATAAAGCACAATCTTACTTTTGTCTGTCCATAAAACATTCATCCATTTTTCGAGTGGCCAATTTGAGTGTTTTTTAGCAAACGCAATACGCTTTACAGCATGTTTGGCACTTAGAAGTGGAACTTTTCTGGGGCTACAGGCTTTTAATCCATTAACTCGCAGACAACTCCGAACTGTTTGTACTGTTGCATCGATGTTAAAGTCCTTTTTCAGCTCGGTAGCTGTTTTAAAAGGTTCCCTTTTAGCCTGTCGGACTAAGCGATTGGCCAGCAATTTTGAACTAGAACATTTTCAACCACGTGTTTCAGGCTTTTCTTGAAATTTTATGGCATTTCTTATCATTATATTGGAATACTCATCTAAACGACCAATTTCTCTATAAGATTTCCCTGCTGATATCAATTTTCGGATCAGTTCACGTTTTTCTGCACTAAAATGCTTTCCGCGTCCCATTTTATATGTAAATGTCTCTTACTAATACGCACTAACACAAAACGAATAAAAAAGCAAAAAAAAACCCAACGCTTGCTATTTTCACAATTATTTTTACCGTTATCAGAGTATTTTACAACAAAAGAGTGTGTAGTGCTATTTTATTTTTCGGTCAGAATTGGCATTTTTGATTAAAATCGAGCAACACCAAGCAGTTTTTTTCCCAAAATGATTTGTTTTAGAAAATAAACATATTAGCTAATATTTTAAACATCAAAGCTATAAAACAATTTTATTTTGCATGGTGTTTTCTTAACAAAAAGGAAAATACGCTTAGTGGTGCTATTTTATTTTTCGCAACTGTACCTGGGGTACAGTTGCGAAAAATAAAATAGCACCACTATTTTAGTGGTGCTATTTTAGTGGGGTACTTCTTTTCTCTATTTTTTCCTGCGCAAAATTGTTCTACATGATTCTCAGAGTCCTTGTGGTACCCGAGAATCAATGATATTGATCTTTATCTATCTACAGTTAAATATTCGATCTCGGAAAGTATTAAACTGTCTTAATATTGCATGTTTGCATTTATAAACATTTGGACCAAAGTAACTCCGATTAAAATAGTAGTATAGTAAAGCACACAAATTTTCAATTTTTATTATGAATTATTGCATTATTTAACAATATGGCAATTCACTAAATCCAACTTTACTAGATCAAACTATCCCTTTTACAAAATTGAGCCTTAGTTTATATTGGATAACAATCCGTTAACATACCTACAAATGTTATTAATTACAAAAAATTAAAATCAGGGAAATAATTGCTTAAATTTCAAGGAAATAATAATTAAAAAAACGATATTCTTTTCTTTAAAGAAAATAATTATTTAAATTAATGACACTTGTCATACTTATTGACAACTTAGATGAGATTTTATTTGATGTCACATTCCTATAAAAGATTATTAATGTTCTTCATAGGATTCTCCCTTTCATAAGATTTTCCTCTGACGAGCCCTCCAATCTTTTCATTTGTCCATTATTTTGGTTATTTTATCTAAATTTTTATACTTTTTTTATGTATGTATCTTTATAAAAGCTTTTTAACTATTTTTAACATTTTAATGCATTTTGACAGTAGTTTATATCTTAGAAAATGCTGATATTTTCTCGCAATGCATAAGCCAAATAACGCTTTAAATCGTAAATCAATATTTTGGTCTATTAAATGAAAATGTTGTAGCAATAAAATAGTTATAAAAAAAATGTTGGTTTTACATAGTAGAACACTCATGCGACCATTATTTTGAAAACAATGACCGTAATTGGTAACGTTTGAAGTATAAGTAGTAAAAAACCACCAAAATAGAAATTAAAAATACCATTAATCCTTAACCAGTAACCAATCTGACTGAAATTTAATCCAGAGTTTGATGCGGCCATATGCTACATTAGCAGAAATTTTATCCAGAGTTTCATGCGGCCATATGCTACATTAGCAGAAATTTTATCCAGAGTTTCATGCGGCCATATGCTACATTAGCAGAAATTTTATCCAGAGTTTCATGCGGCCATATGCTACATTAGCAGAAATTTTATCCAGAGTTTCATGCGGCCATATGCTACATTAGCAGAAATTTTATCCAGAGTTTCATGCGGCCATATGCTACATTAGCAGAAATTTTATCCAGAGTTTCATGCGGCCATATGCTACATTAGCAGAAATTTTATCCAGAGTTTCATGCGGCCATATGCTACATTAGCAGAAATTTTATCCAGAGTTTTATGCGGCCATATGCTACATTAGCAGAAATTTTTATCAAATTATATAAAGTGGTTCTCATTTTAGAGTTATTTTTATTGTCGCACTATAAAGTCAAAATTTCACTTAACAAGAACATTCAAATTAAATTATTTTTTGCGGGAAAAATGAAAATACTTCAAAATTTGCATCACAGAGTGCCTTGATGTGTACGGATCACCCCATATAAGTGGCGTTCTTGGGTCCGCTAGCTTGGTGTTAGATTTTTTACAATGCACAATATTATTGTGTATGCTAAAACTTGATCTTTTTTGTCTTAAAAGTGATCAAATTATAAACAGGAGCATAAGTATATTAGATCTGAGCAAGGTTAATTCAAACAGAATCATAATTTTGCTAAAACAAGATCACAAAGAAAGAAAATTATTTTGATCTATTACGTCTACACATACTCCAGATAAATTGCATGTTTGCATTATTGAACATTCGGACCAAAGTAGTTCCGATTAAAATAGTAGTATAGTAATTTAATAGTATAAATAAAACCGAAACCCAAGGTTCTACCGAGGATATTTTAAACATAAAACATGTAAAATAAAGTAATAATACAATTACAGAAAAGAATGAAAACATTGTAAATGAATCTAAAACTTTGATTTCAACAACAAAAGGAAAATTAACTAAAAAACAGAAAAGGTCTTACAAAATAGGCAAAAAAGAAAGTAAAAAAGGGAAATATAATGTTGCTATTAAAAGACAACTAAATCCTGCTAAAAAAAAGTTATTAGTGGCTGTTTAGAATGCAACCGAGTTGCACTCGTAAGTGCAGTAATTATTTTTCCGATGAAGAGAGAAAGAAAATAATTAAAAAATTTTGTAAATTTTCAGATAAAAAGCTACATTTTTATAGTAACTACACCCTCGTGTTTAATTATTATTCAAAACTCGACATTACACGTTTACAAGTGTGGCACCACTTCACAATGAAACGGGTACATACAAAAGGGTGGCAAAAACTATTTTTCTACTTTTATCGTTTTTTTTAGATAGTTAAAATTAGTTTAGTAAAATTAGTGTGTTTACAAAATTTCACATAATATTGATCTGTATTTTTATAGAAATTTAACTTTTTAGAAAGGCGCTGATAAGATTTTTCCCGAGGAAAGAGGTTTGATTAAAAATCCAAAATAATGGCTCATTGTCATTTTATTAATTGCTTTTAATTACTTCTACTTCTTCTATTATTAAGGGGTCAGTAACTTCTTTTGGATGAATATATTTTTTAACTGTAGATCTTGTACTTAAAAATAATCATCTTGATGAATTCATTTCACATGAATAAGTCTAATAAATTGTCTTCTCTTGAGCATTTACGAACATGTCGTAACCGATATTATTTCACAATTTTTTTGCAACAATCTAGTGCGTTTTTACCCATAGTTTCTACGAGTAGAGGACAGTGTTTGGAAGAACGCGTTCCAAAAGGAACGAGTTCCTTGAACTAGTTCTTTTTTTGAGGAACGAAGCTTGGAACTGGTTGCTTTTAAAATAGCGGAACGAGGAAAGAGAACGAATTCTTTTTTTGAAGGAACGTGAACGAAAAGTAATAGTTCCTTAAAAATTTATAACTTTACTTTTTGCAATAGTTGTTTTTAAAGTTAAAAATCAAAATAATTTGTATTTAGATGATGTTCAACCCAAGTTCGAATTTAGTTGGCCACATGTACTAATTTTTGAATTTAATCTTACAGTTTAAAAATTAGTACATGTGCTAACTTAATCCGAACTAAAACCCCGTAAAATAGATAAACATTAAATAAAAGGTCTTCTTAAGTTTTATTTCACGTGGTTTTAGTTGGCGGAATGAATCCGATTATTGATATTGTCAGTGATGTTTCAGTTATTGAAAGTGTCAGAAATTATGCATGTAATAATAATATTGAAGTTAGTGGTAAGTTTGTATAAAACATGCTGTTACTTTCTATCTATTTTATATTGCATTGACTTAAGTTTATTATTTTTAAAGTAAGTTTATTAACTAACGTCCTTAACTTAACTGAGGTCGTAAGTCTATGCAACTAAATTACTCATTATGCTTAACACTAAGTAATGTTTTCTTTTTTTCTTAGATAAAAGTTTGCCTTGGAGCGGCTTGGAATCATTTTTTGTATTTAATGGAATGAATGGCAATAATATAAATGCAAAATGTGTTTTGTGCGGCCCTTTAGGAAAAGAAATAAGTACAGCTAAAAATACATCATCTAATTTAAAACGGCATATTAAGGTAAAGAAATGTTAGTGTTTCTTTCTATTTTGAATTTAACTCAGTTAACTTATTTTGAATTATGCATGAAATAAATTACATACTTAGAATGCATAGTATCATTCTATGTACTTCATACCAGCGGATGCAAAAAAGAAATTATTGTAAACATAAAGTAGCTTGAATAGGTGCATATATTGTTAAACATGCAAATTCAATAATTACACCATGTTGAATAAAGAATGTAACTCTTTGAATTTGCTGAGGTTTCAAATTTGATTTACTTATTAGTAAAAATTGTTCATTTAAATTTTTTTTTTTTTATTAGAGAATTCACCCATTCAAAATGGTTGCTTTTGAAAAAGCTATAAATGAAAGTAAAAAAGATGCATTTGTTAAAAAGAAAAAATTAAGTTCATCAGAGAATGTGAAAAACGGAGTGGAACAATCTACTCTTGAGAAATATGGAACCAATAAAGGAAATGAGCATTTTAAATTAAATCAAAAAAGATTAGATCAACTTGTTGTAAATTTTATTGTTAGTGAAACACAACCCTTAAATATAGTTGATAAACCATCATTTGTGAATTTGGTGAAATTAGGCCTTCCTAAAGACCTGAAGATTATTTGTAGTAAAACTTTAAAACTATGTATTAATAATCTGTATTTATCAATGATTGAAGATATTACTTCAACACTTGCAGATGTTATGTATGTTGCAACCACAGCTGACTGTTGGAGTAAAGGTAAAAGGGGTTATATTGGGGTGACTTGCCATTGGATAGATCAAAAGACTCTACAGCGTCATTCAGTATCTTTAGCATGTAGTCGCTTAAAAGGAAGACAAACATATACTGTTTTGACTAATGTTTTGTATAAGATTCATACAACCTATAAAATACAAAACAAGATTGTTGCTACAACAACAGACAGTGGTTCGAATTTTGTAAAAGCTTTTAAATCATATCCAATTTCAATAAATTCAGAGAATGAAGAAGATACTAATGATGATGATGAAGATAATGACAATGACAATTTATGCGATGAGAATATAAATTTGTATGAAATTTTGGACAAAAGTAGTTATGAACAAGAAGAAAATGACTTATTTGTTCAGTTACCACAACATTTTAGATGTGCTAGCCATACACTAGACTTAATAGCAAAAAATGATGTTGAGAAAATGGTACAGACTTCAGAAACTAATTTTAAGAAAATTTATAGGAAAGCAATGGGTAAGTGTTCATCATTATGGAGTAAACAAAATATATCAAATAGAGTTGCTGAAAAAATTCACAATACATTAGAGGTTTATTTAAAAACACCAAACAAAACAAGATGGAACTGTACCTATGATAGCTTATTACAAATTAAAAATATATTTTTAGACTCTAATGGACATAACAAAATGAATAACATAATGGATTTCTGCGAAATACAAAGGTTTACTAATCAAAAAATTCAATTAATTCATGAATACTGTGAAGTGATGACTCCTCTTGCCCAATCTTTAGACTTTTTAGAAGGAGAAGAATCAATGTTTATGGGGTATTTGTTACCAACGCTTTATGCTTTGGATAAAAAATTAATTATTTTGCAACAGAAAAGTATGAACTTTTGTGGTCCACTTGTCAACACGGTAAGAACTTTAATTAAAACTCGATTTTGTTCTATTTGGGAAAAAAAAGAACTAATATTAGCATCTTGTTTAATACCGCGTTTTAAATTATTATGGCTTGATGGTGTCAAACGTTTCACAGCAGAAACCTGGTTAAAGTCTTTGTTTGAAAATGTGGATCTTAGTTCAACAGCTTGTGAAATCAAATCCTCTTCACATATAGCAACAGGTTCGTCTAAATAAGACTTTTTCTGTTTACCAGTGGAAAGCAACGTAGTTACGAGTTCTGGTATTGAGGAGTTGAAGTTATGTTTAAAATCACAGTCAAAAGAGTTTACTGTGTTATTATTATACCCAGCAGTATTAAAAGTTTTTTTAGAACTTAACACACCTCTTCCGTCGAGTGCTCCGGTTGAACGACTATTTTCGACAGGGTCTAATGTGATGACTGAAAAAAGACATACATTAAGTGACTCTCTATTTGAAAAATTAGTTTTATTGAAACAAAATAAAGTTGGTGTCTAAAATTTTTCCTTTGTCTTTATACTTTTTTCTTGTTTTCTAAATCTTTATTTTACAATAACACTTTTATAATCCTCATACTTCCGAAATAGCTCAAATTAATATATCAATTTTATGTGTATAAAGTACATGCAGAGGCAGACTAGGCCGGCAGGACACCAGAAATATTAAAAAAATTTTTAAAAGTAACGATTAAGCAAAACACTTTAAAAAAGCACCCGCTTAGCGAAACAATATATCTACTCTTAAATTTGTCATAAATGTGCAATAAGTAATACCATTTACTATGTAAAAATAAGTTTAAAAAAAGGAACGAAGTAGGAACGAGTTCTATTTTTTGAGGAACGCGTAACAAGTTCTTTTTTTGATTAAGAAACGAGGAATTGGAACGAGTTCTTACTTTACGAAATGAACGGGGAACGGAACGAGATCCTTTTAAAAAGGAACTTTCCAAACACTGGTAGAAGAAAACTTAATAATTTTTACTCAATGTGCCAATATTTCATGGACTGCTGCTGGTACCTAGCTTCAAAAAGTTTTTGAGAAAAATAAATATGTTTCTTCACAACAACTGCTGAATTTCTTAGTATGAGTAGTTTACTATTTACCATTACTTACTATTAATGGTTTTTAAACATTGATTTGAAACCTTGTTACGAGTTCTGTGCTGATTCCTAGGATTTTACTTAAAATTTTAGAACTTATAAAGGCACTTTTGCAAACATTTCCTGTAGTACAATTACGAGGCCCTTCTGATCTTTGCTTGTCAGTCTCCAATCCAAAATGTCTCAACATTAAGCGGTGTATACATTTTCTTGCTTCAGCGTACGCTTGTTTGTATCCTTTTTTTTTATGAAAACTAGAAAACTATTTTTAGTCAATTGGGTCTACCTAAAAAGTAACAACCTCAATGGTATTGACTACCAATTGCTAAAAAACTCCTCAAAAAATTGTTCATAGTTTTGTATATACTTGCTTAACAAGTATATTTCCCTTTAATAATGAAACTATGATTTGATTCAAAAATTGGTCAAAAAGCATTACATTAACTTATAGTTTAAAAGCTGTTGTCATGCATGTCCAAATACATGCATTAAAAAGTAATATTTTTAATGTTTAAATAAAAGCTGATAAAAGTTGTCTTGTCCATAAAAAATATTTCGTACTTTCATTAAAATTTGATTTTTTTTAATAATTTTTTTTAATATAATATAATTACAAGTTTATTACTTTATTTATGCATTTTATATATAAATATAGCTACTCTAATAAAAAAAACTACGAAAATAATTTTGGCACAAAAAACTCGATTTTGTCCCACTGTGCAACGGGATAATTAGCGTTTTATAAAATAGCTAATTATCTCATTGTTTTATAAAAAGTTTTAAAAGCACTACCAACATCAAAAAAGATACAATTCTTTCTATTCTTTCAAAAAGCTCTGCTTGTAATGATAATTCGAGTCTACCTCCAGCATGTTCAAAGCTGTATGGTTTTTCTAAAAGCCAAGTTTTAGCAGTTGTAAACTTTTATAATAAAGATGAAGTTTCCCAAATATCACCAAAAGATGTCACTCAAATTCAATTATCTGACGGAAAAGTAAACAACATTCAGATACGTCATTTATATTATACGCTAAAAGAAGCTTTCGAGCTATTCAAAGAAAAGCATCATCACATAAAAATTGGACTCAGCAAATTATGCGACCTTCGTCCACGCAATGTGAAACCATGTACAAAATTTCCGCATAATGTTTGTGTTTGTATTTTGCATGAAAATATGTGATTTGCCTTAGATGCATTAATAAAATCAATTCAAGCGTCTTCAGCCGAAGTTGGATCTGAAATGATAAATAACTTTGTTTGTGAACCGTACACATACGATTTCGCCTATGACAAATGCGTTGCATGCAAAGGTATGAAACAGTTTGATAAACACTTGCAAACTGCCAATACATTTGGTTTTGAAGTATCCTGGGACGATTGGAGAAAGCCTGAAACTAAAACATATGCAAGCATTGAAAAAATTTCAAAAAAGTCTATTGTAACGGAACTCATTCAACACATATCGCGATGCGTGTTAAGTTCGTTAAACGCGCATTTGTAAAAAAAAAAACAATCAACAATTTTTAAGAAACTGAAGGCGGTTTCGATGAGTATTAATTCTGAAATTGCGGTAATCCAAGTTGACAGAGCTGAAAACGATAGGTGTTTTTTTATCAAAATGAACCACAAGCGGCTCATTTTGGTCAAAATCAAGTTTTTATCATGTCCCTTGCAGTCTGGAACATTGAGTTAAAAACATTTGCTATAGTTTCTGATTCAACTGATCATACAAAGTCTTCCGTTGTACCGTACATTGACAAAACCTTTCACTTTATTCCTGATCAAGTCAAAGAAGTACACATGTTCAGCAATAATGACACTTCTCAGTTCAAAAACAAAAGAATTATGACTGCAATGGTTGTGTTTGAAGAGCAATTTTATAAAAAATTCTTCTGGCATTTCTTTGCAGCGATGCACGGAAATGGAGTGGTTGACGGAATAGGAGTACTGTTAAGCGAGTTGCAGCCCTGAGAGTTAAATCTAGTCAATGCGAGATCAGATCAGCAGCAGATTTTGCGTTAGCATTACAAGATTTGCAAATATCTGTAATTCATTTGTTAGGAAACGACTCAAGACAACAAAAAAATGAACTTGGATTCAGTTCAATTTTAAATTATTCAAGAAAAATCAAAGATATATCAAAATCACATTATTTTTATGTTCAGAATGATAACGTTGTTCCAATGCTATTTTCACCTGAGTATAATTAAAGTTTATTACAAAATAACAAAACTTTTTAAAATGATTTTAATTCCATCTTTTTGTTTCATCACTAAATGTTGCGTCACTGAATTGATAGTTTTTTTCTGTAAAATTAAAGGTAATGAAAACTTTGTTGTTTGTAGCTTTTTTTATGACTGCCTTATTGACAAATGAATAAGTTACAACAAAAAAATTTAATTATTCTAGCAAGATTTAAAATTTAAGTGAAAACTCCATTTAAAAGTATGCTGATAAAAAACACTTTTTTCCGCATACTTTTATAATATAAAATTTTTTTATAAGTTTTTTTCTGGTACCAAAAATTAACTTTTTTAGTGTTAACTGTAGGTATAAACTTTATTTTAAAACAGATTATCAAAATTTCTAAAGTACGTTTTCAGTTAAATTTATGCATTTTTGAAAGTAATTAACTCCGAACCTATAAATTTATTTTTTTTGTTTGTTTTTTTGTTCTTTATTACATTTTAAAACATCACGTTAATATTTCATAAAATTTACAAGCTAAAATAAAATAATATAAATAACTACAAGTAAAGATATTTAATATATATATATATATATATATATATATATATATATATATATAAAGAACGCGAAAACTCGTAAAACTCGAGTACTGCTGTAAAAAGACGTTGTTGCATTTTTACATGTTAAATATTTTACTTAGTAAATAAAAAAGTAAGTGTTTTGCAATAATAAAAGAATAACAAGACTTAAATTTTAAAAAATTACAAAAAAATAAAAAGTTCACAAAAATATATTAAAGATAATTTGACAGATAATATAACAGTAATATAGGCTTGCAGATCGTAAATAATTGAATTACAAATCATATCAAGAAAAAAGTGATTCAAATAAAATTAAAAAAAAATTAAAAAAAAATTAAAAAAAAATTTTCTTATAGATAATATAATAGACAATATAATAGCTTGTAGACAATATAATAGCAAGAGAGGCTTGCAGATCGTAAATCATTAAAATATAAATCATACAATTAAAATCATACGTTACAAAGCATATAAACCGATATAAGTAATAGATAAAAAGAGATCACAAAATTGTCTGTCAATCATAGAGCATGTTTTATAAAACCAAAAATAAACAATTAAATTCAAAAGTAAAGAAACTTTGCTTTTGAATTTGATTTCAAAAATGTCAACAAATTAAAAGACATCCATAATAAATATTTATATTAAAATACTTGTTATTAGTTTTGAAAAGTCATAGATAAAAAAATTAAATTATAATAAAAAAACGACATAAAATATATTTGCAAATAGTGAATAGGAGAAAATGAGCAACGTATTACTGTTTCCCATTATGCTATTTACTGTTAACAAAAATATTACAGTCTTATATAAAATGGATTAGCTACAAACTCGCATTCAATGCTCGCCTTTTATGCATTTATAAAAAGGAGCTAAATCATGCCTAATTTCCATGATAGCATTAAAAACATTTTAAACTGTTTTCCGTGGTCGCTGTTTCCGAGTCGCTCCTCCCATTCCTCTTATTTGAGTAACCTTAAAAATTATTGAAATGAATTACAAGCATGATTAAATATTGAACCAAACATAAATACCATGAATAGTAAGAGACCAGGGCCCTGACCCTGGCCACGCCTGAAAATGAGACCTTTTGCAAACCCGGCCCCGTCCACGGCAAAATTATAGGATTTAGCAGAGGTTGATAGCTGGGGCTAGAAAAAAAAATGTATAATACTTTTTGTATTATAATTTTATATTTACATTTATATTTATTACATAATACCATATATTTATATATTTTTAAACTCGAATTTACTTTCAAAAAGATTGCAAGAAACCACTATTAAGTTATGAGCTAAAAAAGTAAATAGTTAACTGAAAACTTTAAAAGTTGCAGGATGAATTAAAAAATGAAAAAACGAAGATAGGGTAGAGTTAAAAGGCTTTTTTTGATGTGCGAGAACAAAAAACTGAATTAATAAAAGTTTTTATAGCATGAAGGGACAGATACAGTTAAAGGATGCAACTTGTTGAATAAAAAGCCAAACAAGAATGAGTTTTGGTTTAACGTAATAGTGATGATAGCTCGCATGAACATTAACCATGATAGTATTTGTAGAAAAAAGAAGGAAATGGAACCTTATAACAATGGGTGAGTGGTTCAAGCTTGGCAGATAAAGCAAGTCTAACTACATTTACAATGTACTTTCAGACTTTTTCTGAGAGTAGGAAGGTTGTTATTCGTCCATATAGGAATGCCAGCAATATTGCAATACTTTTTTGCCGTAAATGATTTCGTTGCCTTAAAAAATTTAAATCCACAAGCTACTGCGAGCATTAGGCTGTTACAGAAGAGAGATCAGATTAAAAACTGGCACTTTTTCTAAGCAATCAAAGAGTGAAGATTTTTTGTCAAGACAAGAGTATGAAGTTGAGTCCTTAGCTAATAGAGGTACTTTAGATGTAAAATTTTCATGAAGATTGTTATTGTAGATAAGAAATATCACAGGAGCAAAGATCTTTGCGGTACCCATAAAGTTACTTAAAATAAAGTTGAGTGTAGGCCTTCAAGAATAACTATAATTCAGCAGTTAGAAAAAAATAATTTATTTATCTCAAAAACATTATATAAAGAAACTAATAACAGAGTGAAGACTACTCGTAGGATAGTTGAAGAGATCAAAGTGCTTTCTAGAGATTTGAAAAATTGGAACCACTTATTTAGCACTTTTTAAAAGTTTAGCAAAAATTAAAAAGAATTCTGGAGGACACTTTTTTAAGACTATGATGGAAATCTTGTATTTTGACAATTGAGAATTAACTTAAGCATTAGAAGCCATAGTGATTTTAATGTTTAACAATGGGTTAATCTGTTTAACTGACAGGAAGAGTGTCGCCATTAAATTCAAGAGTTGAGTTTGAGTAAGGTTTTTGTGCAAAAAACTCTGCCTTATTCTGGAGAGAAGTAAAAAGTCAGATCTATGAATTAGAGATTAAATTTTAGACTTAATTTAGTTAATGACACTGTCGAAGACTAACCAAAAGTCTCTAGATCCTAGCATCTGAGATAAAAAATAAGATTTAGTAAACTTAGAATAACAGAGCTGAACATCAGACAGGACCTTTTTACATTGGTTTCTTGGAATAATTAAAGGACATTTGTTTATAAGAGAGATGTTTGTGTAAAAAAGATGAAAAAAATGATTATTGTTTAATAAAGCAACTGCTCAAGAGGGTAAGAAATGCGGAATGGAATGAGGCTTGACTTAATATTGAAGAGAAGGAACAGAAGCTTCCAAGCTTTTATTCCAGAAGGAATAAAAGCTTCCAAGATGCGCTTTATGCATACATATTATGGATATAAACATATATTTTTGCTATTTATTTAGATGCTGGCAAACAATACCCTTTCATATTTATATAAACTTTAGTATTTATATGGAGTAGTATTTGCCAAAATAGAAGATGATCAGATAAATGTGATGTGTGACTCTAACACGACAAGAAAAGGAGGCATAGTCTTAGACAAATTAGAAAAAAGCGTCTTATCGGACAATGTTTGTAAGAGAAGATTAAAGTGAGGTAGAAGTAAGATAACTTGAAGAGAGTGCCTTTATATTGTATGAATGAGATTTAGTTAAAGAAAGAAAATGCTCTAGATTGTTTATATTAGAGAAACAGCATAAGAGCGGAAAGCTAAAGCCTGATGATGATGACGATGATGATGATGATGATGATGATGATGATGATGATGATGATGATGATGATGATGATGATGATGATGATGATGATAATCATGGCGGTAATGATGATCATGTTGATGATAATGATGTTTTTATATGCATATATATACAAAATATAACATGAATTTTGAATTGAAAAAATATACTTTAGGACGTATAATTGTTTATGCACCCCCGGTCATAAACCCAGCCCCGGCTACATTTTATCAAACCCAGCCTCGTTCAAATATCAACCCGGGTCATTTACTAACCATATAGAGTCACAACATATTGTGAACAAATTAATCACCTCTCTTGTATATATATATATATATATATATATATATATATATATATATATATATATATATATATATATATATATATATATATATATATATATATATATATATATATATATATATATATATATATATTATATATATATATTAAGCATTTTTACTATGAACATTGGAAGGTAGAACCTTATAATTAATACTTTATAATAAATTGGAAGGTAAAATATTATAATTTAATAATAACTTATACAAACTTATTTGAAAAGCTTCGCAAAAATGCAAAAAAAAACTACTATTCAAACTTGCTTAATAAATATGAGCACAACTCAAAACGCGTCTGGCAAACCATGAAGGAGGTGTCTAGAAAACTTAAACCAAATAAAAATTTATTCCCAACTTTTATACAAATTGATAACAAATTAATAAATGACTCAAATAATATTGCATTTGAATTTAATAAGCTTTTTACCACTATCGGGACAAAATTAAGCGATAGTATCTCATTTATTAAAGATAAATCTGTTGATGAGTTCAAAACATCAATAAGCTCTAATCTAAATTTTACTGAGTTAACTTTTAATGAATTTGAGTTTGCTTTTAAGTCATTAAAACGTAATAAAGCTACTGGGTATGATGATATTAACACAAATATTGTGATTGATTCCTACGATGTTATAAAAGATATTCTTTATAAAATCTTCAGAGCATCCATTGCACAAGGGTCTTTTCCAGATAAACTAAAAATAGCAAAAGTAACTCCAATCTTTAAGACAGGGGATCGTACAAATATAACAAATTATCGTCCTATTTCAGTTCTTCAATTTTTTTTTAAATTTTAGAAAGAATAATGTACAACCGAATCTACTCATATCTTGTTGAAAATTAAATTCTATACGAAAACCAATTTGGTTTCAAAAAAAATAATTCAACCGAGCATGTCATTCTTTAACTTACGCGCAATATAACTGACTATTTTAAGACTCTTGTTTTACACTAGGAGTGTTTATTGATTTGTTTAAGACATTTGATACTGTCAACCATCAAATCCTGTTAAAAAACCTAATATCATATGGTATTAAAGAAAAACCCTATTATGGATTGAAAGTTATCTTACTAATCGTAAACAGTTTGTTTACAATAAAGATTCTATATCTCATCTATTAATGAATTTAACATGTGGTGCTCCACAAGGATCCATACTTGGTCCACTTATTTTTTTTAAATACATAAATGATCTTCATAAATCATAAAACTTATCAACAATAAATTTGCAGATGACACAAACTTATTTTTGTCTCATAAAGATATTAATATGCTTTTTACTAATATGACAAATGAATTAAAAAAAGTATCTGTTTGTTTTAAACAAAATTGATTGTCTCTAAATATAGATAAAACTAAATGGACACTTTTTTATCCACCTTCAAAAAAACAGAAACTGCCTCATATCATGCCAGACCTTTTAATTGATAATATAATAATAAAAAGAGAAAAAGTTACTAAGTTACTTGGAGTATATATTGATGAAAATCTATCTTGGAGAAATTATATTGATAATACCTCCAAAAAAATTGCTAAATGCACCGGAATTCTCTATAAAGCAAGAAATATATTATGGAATTATCGGAATATATTATGGAATTATCGGAATTCTCTATAAAGCAAGAAATATATTATGTAAACACCAGTTAACACAATTATATTATTCATTTATACATTGTCATATAAACTACGCAAATATTATATGGGGAAGCACTCATAGAACAAAGCTAAAATCTCTTTACCTTCATCAGAAACACGCAGCTCGCGCAATTTTTCCACCCAACTTCCACCCAAGTTCTGTCGTTACTAATGTAAAAATTGTAAAATATAATTGGTTATTGTAATATTTTTAAACGGCAAAATATTAAAGAAAAAAAGACAATAATAATAATAATTCTCATCTACCTATATGCTTTTTTGTCTTACCAGTTTATATTACTCAATACAAAATAAATAGTTTGTGTTCTAAGCAATCAATTTAACAAATTTGATATTTTGATCTTTTAATTTAACGAATTTAACAAATTTTTACTTTTGATTTTAAAGTTTAAAATAACAAATTTTTTTAAATACTTTCAACATTACAAAAGGGACATATAATCCTATTATTCTAACGTCACGGACTGTAAGTGGTCAAGCTATTTATGTTTAACTGTATTTATATATACTTACATATATATATATATATATATATATATATATATATATATATATATATATATATATATATATATATATATATATATATATATATATATATATATATATATATATATATATATATATATATATATATATATATTCAGGGTGGTAACCCTTCAACAAAAGACATCAAGAGGTAATCCACTGTTATTCAGCGTGGTAGCCCTCTCATATATTTATAAAAAATATATATAAAAAAAAACAAAAAAATATGGAGTTCGACTATGAATGCTTAGAAGAGCAAAATTGGCCAACAATTCCTAGTGCATCTGCTGAAGTAACCAAAAATATGCATAAATGGTGTGGCAAAATATCATATATCGTTTCTGACCTTTTAAAGCGACTTAAAATTCTTGAAGATGAAAAGTTAATTGTCTCAATAGCAACATCAAATAAACCAACAACAATCTTCACATATGCACAAGCAACATCAATTCAGAAAAATCAATCAAGACCAAAAGAAACTGAAGTGGTAATGATGGCAAAAATTACAAACAAGTTTGATAATAAAAAAAGAATTGAAAACAACATCATTATAAGTGGGGTAGCTGATCATACTACTTTAGACAAACAAATTAATGAAGAAAATGATAAAAAAAACCATCGAAACATTACTAAAAGCAATAAAACCAGATTTGGAGAACAAAGAAACTCAAAATTATTTAATTAAAAATTCCTCTCAAATGGATTGAAATCAAATCAGCATAATTTAAATATAAAAATTAAAAGATCCTCTACATTAAACTTGGGTATACAAAATGTTCAATCTGCTACAAAAAAATCTGCTATCATTCATGATATAGTGCATAATCATTCTCTAGATATTTTTATACTCACGGAAACTTGGATAAAGTCAGACGATCCTACTGCAATTCAAGAAGATATGGTCCCAACAGGCTTTAAAACAATTTAATACTGTCGATCAGATCATCGTGGAGGAGGCGTTGCAATAATATACCGAGACAACTTAAATATCAAACCACTCTCGTTATTGTCTACCTGCCTGTCTTATGAACGTTCATCTGCCAAACTAAATCTGGCAAATAGTATCTACAATATTATTGCTATTTACCGATCAAATCCAATCATTCCAACAAATATTTTCTTTTTCGAATTATCTGATCTCCTAGAAGAACTTCAAGCATTATCTGGAGAAATACTTCTGTGTGGTAACTTTAACTGCCCAGGTACTACTCCAACAACCTGCAATCCAAGACTTGCTGAGATTCTAGAGACCTACAACATGATACAAAGAGTTCAATCCAACCCGCATATCATCTACTACCGGTATAGCCAACTTGCTTGATCTAGTAATAAATTGACATGATGACATTTCACTCAACAATATTCAAGTAACTGATGAGGGTATTTCAGATCACTATATTGATTCGGGTTGCACTTTATCATCAACCTTCAAATAGTAAAACTGTTTGGTTTTCAAAACGAAACTTTAGAAAACTAAACTTGTCATGCTTTATAAAAGAATTGCAAGTAATGCCATGTTGCTTATCACCTGAAAACAATGTGGATGATTATGCTGAACAAATAAGAGCAAATATAACAACTGTTCTCGATCATTTAGCACCCATTCGGAAATATTCAATGCGACCTGGTAAACTAGATGATAAATGGTTATCTTCAGATGACAAGAATAAAAAAATCAGACGTCGTAAACGGGAGCGTTGTTATAAAAAAACTGGAAACTTATCAGATAAAAAACTATATCGAATTGCATGCCGCGAGTCATCAGCAGCAATTCATAAATCCAGATGTAATCACTATAAGGAAAACTAAATTCAGCGTATGGTAATCAGAAAAAAACATGGAATATTGCCAAGAAATTACTACATTCAAATAGTTCTAAAACTAAAAACACAATACCAGAAGCAAAATGCAATATAATAAGTCAATATTTTATAAACAAACTTGAAAGTATAAAAACTACTATCCATGAAAGGCTTGCAAAAAACCCAAAATCCAAATTTATCTCAGAGTTACATCCCCCGGTAAATATTTTAACAGCATTTGGTACAGTCACACCTACAGATGTGTCAAAAATAATCAAAGCTCTCAAATCTAAGACATCGCCACTTGATATTATTCCAACATACATCCTTAAATCTTGTTCAGATCTTTTCAGTCCAATTATAGCTCACCTTGCTAACCTCTCATTCAAATCTGGAATTTTCCCAGCCTCATATAAAGTTGCTCAAATAACACCAATTCCAAAAAAATCAAGACTAGCAGAATCTGACTCATCAAATCTACGCCCAATATCAAATCTCAATACAATTTCCAAAATTCTTGAAAAGCTTGCATTACCTCTTCTTCCACACGTAACTTCATCTATTAACTTCAATCCTTTACAATCTGGTTTTAGATCGAATCACTCAACCGAAACAGCACTATTAAAGATATGCAATGACATCCTGCTAAACATTGATGATGCTTTGAACACTATTCTCCTATCTCTTGCCATATCTTCAACATTTGATACAATTGATCACAGCCTGCTTATTTCCCGTATTAAAGATGAATTTGGTGTCACAGATATTGCACTAAAATGGCTGACATCATACTTGCACTCTCGAAAATCTTTTGTTTCTATTGGATCAACAAAATCTAGACTAATAGCAAGTTCAACAGGAGTACCACAGGGTAGTGTATTAAGCCCATTTCTATTTTCCATGTTTGTTTCACCTATATATCATATTATAGCTAAACTTGGTACCAATCATCATCAATATGCTGATGATACCCAACTTTATACTGTCATCAACCCAGGCATAGTTAGCATTAATGAAATCAATGTGTGTGCTGATGCAGTAACAAAGTGGTTTCTAGAAAATGGACTTCTGCTCAGCCCAAATAAAACAGAAGCTGTTTTATTTGGATCTAGAAAACAAATAACCAAGTATAAAAATGATTCAAAAATTGTTGTTTCTGGAACAACACTAACTACGATAAATTCAGTAAAAATCCTTGGCGTCACCCTAGATTCTTCAGTCTCTATGGACAAGCACATAAACAACACTATTAAATCCTGCAATTACCATATTCGTGCACTTCGCCAAATTCGTCCATGTCTGACTAAAGAAGCTGCAAGTACAATTGCATGTGGCATTGTTAACACTCAGCTTGACTATTGTAACAGTCTTTTATCTGGTACTTATCAAAAAAATATTAAAAAACTCCAACGAGTTCAAAATAGCTTATCTCAAATCATTTTCCATTCTCCTATTCATTTAAATTCAGAAATATTGCTGAAATCTCTTCATTGGTTACCAATAAATCAAAGAATAATCTATAAGATATCAGTTATCACATATAAAATTTTATTATCTAAATCTCCTGCATATTTATTTAAACTCCTAGAAGTCCGAACTTCAAAACAAAAAACTAGATCATTAGACAGTTGTCAACTTACACGTCGTCAACAAAAAACTTCTCTGGGCTCAAATTCTTTTTGTATGACTGCACCTCGAATTTGGAATGGTTTATCTATGAACACGCGAAACTCAACCTCTTTAGAAACATTTAGAAAAAGACTAAAATATGAACTTTTTATAAACGCTTTTTCAAACTCATAGCCAACTTGTTTTAGTGCTTCTGAATTACTTCATCACTATTGCGATTGTTGTAAATAATGGCACTTTAATCTCTAATTATTATTATTATTATTATTATTATTATTATATATATATATATATACATATATAAACATATATATATATATATATATATATATATATATATATATATATATATATATATATATATATATATATATATATATATATATATATATACATACATATATATATATATATATATATATATATATATATATATATATGTATTTATATATGTATGTATATATACATAAATATACATATATGTATATAATTATATACATTATTACAGATATCTTGACCCTCCAGTGGACGAAGAAAAACGGTTCGACTAAACAATTATTTGACTTAAATGATGTTTAACTGCCTTCAAGGTTTGTGTTATGTGAGTGTATATGCGTTGATGTATGATGTTGATGTATAATCTATCCTTATTCAAAAAGGTTGATATCTTGGTCAATAATGAAGTAAATTAGGCACGGATCAGTAATAAGTTGTTTTTTTTCCCACTAATGATCACTTAATGTTCACATTCACTTTTAATGTTCACATTCACTTTTGAACAATGTGAAGTATAGTAATATTTGTAAAATGTACAAATGTACCTTACCTAGTACAAATGTACCTTACCTAGTACAAATGTACCTTACCTAGTACAAATGTACCTTACCTAGTACAAATGTACCTTACCTAGTACAAATGTACCTTACCTAGTACAAATGTACCTTACCTAGTACAAATGTACCTTACCTAGTACAAATGTACCTTACCTAGTACAAATGTACCTTACCTAGTACAAATGTACCTTACCTAGTACAAATGTACCTTACCTAGTACAAATGTACCTTACCTAGTACAAATGTACCTTACCTAGTACAAATGTACCTTACCTAGTACAAATGTACCTTACCTAGTACAAATGTACCTTACCTAGTACAAATGTACCTTACCTAGTACCTTACTTAAAGATATTTTTATTTAGATGCAGTTACCGGATGTTCTTAAATAAAGACACAATGCACAAAAATATAATTTAGACTGTTTGAAGTTTGCACCATATTGATTGGATTGTGGAAAACGTGCATCAAATCAAAATGAGTCTGATGACAGAAGGTGATAAAAATACATATAAATTTGATATTGATGATGAAGATAACGATATCATGATTTTATCAAGATTGTTTTGGAAATAATTTTAATTTTGTATAAGTTTTTGTTCTAAAAATGTATAAATTATTTTTTTGGTTTTATTTGCTTTCAATAATTGCCTTTCTATTTCCATAATTTAGTTACCTGCGTTGAAAAAATGGTACAAGGTATATTATTTCTGATACTGTATCAATAGTTGGTATTATAATATGAAATTAATTAATAATACTAATAATAATAAAAATAAATGAAAGCTGTAATAATTGAGAACAAGATGTGTGGTACTATAGCATAAGATATTGTACTATGACAGCTATTATAAGTTTATGAAGAATTATTGTTTCTTTTCTTACTCACAACATTGTACAAAAAATAAATGTTTTTTCGGATTAAAAGAGTCACGGCACAATAAGCTGTATTTTTAAGGTTTATAAAATTGTATATAAGTTAGTTGAATCAACGCTAAATCAATGTTAATCTAACGTTGATTTAACGGTTTGTTTTTAACGTTGATCTAACGTTTGGTTTCAACGTTGATGTGCGTTTCCATTTTAACCAAAAATCAACCATTTTTCAACCGTAAATATAATGGTTTTTCAACGTTGATTGTGCTGGCTGGGTACACACTTGTATGATTTTCTAAATAATATTATGAGTAATATTTGTTATGAAAGTATTTTTTTAATGTATAATATGATGTGTGTATTTCTTTGTTAAATTATAATTATTTTTCTAAAATTATCAAAGAGAAGATAAAACTGTGTATAAGTTGGATAAATCAGAAATGGTCTTTCAGTTGCCACATCCCTCTATTGCAGGAGGCTAGCTGGAAAAACTATCATTTGGCATTAACTTTGATTTACTTAAATGAAGAGTAGACAAATGCTGAATCAAAGTGAAAGACTTTTTTTATGAACTTTAAACATAAAACATTTTTATAATAGTACATTTTTTATTTAAAGAAAGACTATTTTATGATTTTTATCCAAGATTTTTGATCAGTTGTTTTAAATTTTAGACAATGATAAGCTGCAACCATTAAGTTTGCTTTTCCGTCTACTTTTGTTTCTTATAGTTTCAATAAGGCCTTGTTTAGCACGTTATGCACTGTAATGTAGAGAAAAAGACTAGTTATAATCTGGAAATAAGTATATAATATATAGCGATATATATATACATAGCACATAAGTTCCAGTTTGATGAACTGGTTTCCAGCCATTCTGTCTAAAGTAATGTCATTTTTTAAAAATCCAAGAAAAAATTAAGTTTTCAGGTCCAAAAAATCTTTAATTGTTATATAGCTTGCAGATTTTTCTGTTTGAGCTAGTTCAAGCGCTAATTCATGTAATTATTTTACAGATAATGAATAAAAATAGGAACGATATACTTTTAAAAAAAGGCTGGAGATACTGTTTATCTTATTATCTCCATTATCGCAAGTATCTAAACATTTTATTGTCTCCTTAAATTTTTTACCAACCAACCTTTGTTTGTTTCCTAATGGACTCATAACCTTTAAACTTTTTTCTTACTTCATTTTCTATTTTGCAAAAATTTTTTGTGATCATTGAGAAAATTTACATCTTCTTGTCTACTTTTTACAACTTGTGATTTATCTTTCAAGATGATTTTTTTTATTTTTCATCAAATAATATAATAATCATCTTCCTCTTTTAAAACCACATTTTTGCCTTTATGGTTTTGTGTTTATTTAAATTCTTTCTATTCCTTTTCAAGTTAACATTCTTGTCTCTAAATGGCATATCAAAAGTAAAAGAATTCATTAAAGATATTCTAACTAAAAACATTTATATATTGATATTTTTATCATAAAAATCTATTACTATATTGTTAAGTCAATTTTAATTTCGACTGAATTGTAAATTTACAAGCATTTTACTATAATATAGTAATTATCTGATGGTAAGTTAGTATTTTTTTTTGCCTAATAAAGGGCGCATGGTAAATTTTTTTACCATGCGACAACATCCTATTTCAATACATTAAGCCGAAAAAAAATAGACATGAAGCTATATTAACTGAAGTAATGTTTGGAAAATTAAATCATAGGATAACCTCTGTAATACAGTTTTCTTAACAAGCAATTGTTATTGGTTATGTATTATGTGTAATGTGTAATATATAAATTTAATTCTTTTTCCAACATGAAAAACTTCAGAAAAAGATATTTTGTTTTAACAATTGCTTGTTGACATTTTTTTCGCCCCCAACCTTTCAAATATAACCATGATTGCAAATGGTTAAGATTAATTCTTCCCATCATTTTTACCAAAAAACAAAACATAATAAGGGATGAAAAAATATGTCTGGATGTTTAATAAAAAATCCTAGAGTTACTAATATTATCAAGTAAAAGAAAATATTTTTTTACAGAACATATTATTAGTATTTTTTTTATATTTGCAAAAGTTTCAAAATACCTCAGAGGTACACCACTCTCCCCTATAATAAAAGTTAAAGTAAAATTTTTGTAAAAAATGTAAAAAAAAAGCTGAAAATTTTTTAAATATATAAATAGAAAAACTACATCATCAAACGATTAAAAATCAAACTCCTATTATTGAGATCGTCGTATAACTTTACCTTTGAGTAGATTTAATAATTTCATATAATAAGTTCAATAAAAAATTTAAAGTTTGTAAAAACCGTTAGGTAGTGAATTTAACTTTTTTTAATGGAGGTTTATTACTTTTTTGAAACCAAGGGTGACAAATTGAATCTTTTAAAGAAATTCTGTTTTTACTGTTAACAGTTAACATTCTTTTGACTAAATCTTTCCCATCATCACTAATGTTTTTCCAAATGCCATCAGAAAGGTCATATATACCTTTCATAATTTGGTAATCAATTGTTTGATTGGCATTTTTTTGAAAAGGTGGTTTTGCACAAAGCATTATATATAAAACACAACCTATTGACCAAATATCCACAGCAGAGGTGTACCCTGAATAAATATTATTAAGTAATTCTGGAGCACAGTAATTTATCGTGCCAACAGCAGTGTGCATGTAAGATTGATCTGAAACAAAACGACTAAGGCCAAAGTCAGTTATCTTTAAAATACAGTTATTTAAATCTTTTGATGTCAACAAGATATTTTCAGGTTTAATGTCTCTGTGAACAATATTATTGTCATGTAAATGTTGTAATGCTTCTAATAGTTTTAAAAAAAGAGACTTGCATTTTAACTCTGGTATTGGACCTTGGTCTAATATATAAGCCAAAAGGTCACCACCAGCAACATACTCCATGACAATAATGACAATTTTGTCATTATCATAAATGTCTTTCACTTCAACAATGCCAGGGTGTTTTATACTATTTATAATTGTCCCCTCATAGGCCAAGTCTTTATTAGATCCACAAGACTTTAAAATTTTAACTGCTACAATTTCTTGTGTTTTTTTATTTGTGGCTTGTTTTACAACCCCATAACCCCCCTCTCCAAGTATGACAAATGAATTAATAATGTATTTTATTGAAAAAGCTTTTGGTAAATTTTCTTTTTCTAAGGCGATGTCATAGTAAAAAAATATTCTATTATTAGGTATTGCTAAAGATATGATGTCCCCAGAAGACAAAACTCTTTTTTTTTCTTTCCCAACTAAATCTTTATTAATATACGTTCCACAAAAGCTATGGTCTTCCAAATAAACTATATATCCAATTTCTGAACGACTATCATATTCTTTGTATATAATAAAATGTTTTTTAGAAATGTGTAAAAAATAATCTGTAACAACACCATCGATAAAAATATATGAACACTTTGGGTGTCGACCAAAGGAAATTTTTTTATCACCTGTTAATTCAAATGTTGTATAACATGGTTTAAAAGGAAATAAAATTCCCCAAGCAGATGTTTCTTCCTGGCTTGTGCATTCTTCAGATGATGTTACAGGTAGAGTTGAGGCTATAGAATATGAAGATGAAAAAGTTGATTTCTCAGAGTGAGAGAGAGGCTCAGAGCTTGAAGACGTACTTTCGTTCAAGTTGACATTAGACATTTTTAATATTCTGTGTAGACTAAAAAGATTAATAAAAAAATTAAATAACATAAAAAGTTGAGTTGTTTTTGTCTTTAAATACATTTTTTTTTACATTTCATTGTAATAAAATATTCTATTTAATTAAACCTAAATATATAATATCTGAAAAAAATGTACTATATAATATTTTAAGTTTAAATATCCTTTAAACTGTGTGTTATTTAAATGTACCTCATTTTATTATGCAGAGGGCTGTTATCTAAATGGTTGTTACCTAGAGGGCTGGTACTTTTACCTGATCATAGCTAATAAAGAACTACATTCACAAAATCATTAAAAAAAAAATTAAAATAGAAATATATAAATAAAAAGCATCATTCATATATTTATATTTATTTAATTATATATAACACTACTCAAATTTTTAATTGGGAGAGAAATTTTAATTGAAGCATCTAATTTAATCTAAGCATCTTTAACAATTAATATTCAATATTTATTATTTTTACAAATATCAAAAATACTAAAAACAAAATAAGAGCAACATCAATTTCTATTAAGTTACACGATTTTTTTTGTATAAGCAACTCGTTTATAAGCAACTGAACTCGATGTGAAAAAATATTAAGCAACTTCAGTTCTGAACAAATGTTAACATAAGCAACTCATAAATTGCACATAAAAATCAAAGCACTCAAAAAGTTCCTTTATTTACTGTCAAATACTATTTTTATGTTGGATATAAAACATAGCTTTATGTAGTTTAAAAAATTGCCATACATTTTTTTGAGAAATAAAAACATTCTATTTTGCGATCGAATCAATTTTTTTCTCTGCAATGACTTCTTTTAGATAAGCGATTTCAAAAGAAAGTAATCACAGTAGTGTTGTTGTTGTGTATGTTGTTGACAACCCTGTTAAGATCATGAGTATCTTTTTTTTTATTAGAATTTAAGTGATTTTAGTTGTAAAGAGCACTCTACTGTTAAAGACTTGATATTAGGCCTATTTTGTCTCTTATTCGTAAAAACACTGAAATTTAGGCAAAGAAACTTAAGCAACCATTAAGCAACTCGAGATATAAAAATTGGCTGAAAAATAAGCAACTCGAGTTCTGACCGAAATTCTAAGTTGCTTATACAAAAAAAATCGTGTAGCTATTTAAACATAAAGTTAGCTATTTAAATATTATGTAGACACTTTGACATCTAAAATCTAGAAAAAAGAAAAAAATACTATTAAAAGATACAGCTTAATGTTATTGTTCAAATACCAAATTAGTGGTATTTTTTAAGTAGTTAAAAAGTTGTAAAACTTTTTAGCAAAAAAAATCATTAACTGAGCATAGGGGAGACACACTGGTCAACAAAGAACTTTAATCAGAGATAATTTTGAACTGCCTGGATACAATTTTTTGATGCTGATTTTGAAACTGCACGTAAAGTTTTTATGATAAAAGCATATATGCAAATACATAGATTTAACAATATTATATAGACAAAGAACTACTTTTTTGAAAATTGGATTAGTCTAACATATTTTTTAGATTAATGTATTCATTTGATTATATCAGACAGTTATTATGTCAGGCAACACCAATAATTGCTACCTGGAATCTCTGAGAACAGCTTACATTACTAGAACATTCTGCCAGTGAAGTATATCATCATTATGTGAAGTATAGTGCTAAGAATTCAGATTGTAAGTATCACCTTGACAATTTTTTTATATATGTGGCAATTTTAAAACTAAACAACAACAATGATCAATTACACTAAGCATTAAAAAAAAAATACAATCTTTACTTTGGTTGCCACCTAGGTGACCAAGATAAATCATGAGCACCCCATCAAATCTGCTTAGCTTTTTCAAACAGATTACATAGTTGGATGAACAAAAAGCAATCTTCAATACCATTTGCCATACCTATGATATGGAGAGAGCTGAGAGATCTTCATGCTGATTCTTTTTTGTGTTCAGTAAGAATTCAACAAGGTTTTCTGCAAAGAACAAACACAACAGTGACAATGTTGTGTTTGTTATTTGCAGAAAACCCTGTTGAATAAACAATGTCATTATTAACTTTGCTTTCTCTTTAAACAGTGATAGGTTTCTGACAAGTTCATTTAATTTGTATTGGGTTAACAACTTTGGCTCAAAGTTTTTACCTTCCAATGTGCAATCAGGATCTGCAGGGGGTCTTGGAACACCAACTGTTGCAATTATATGTGCTGATTCCTTGACTGAATAAACAATGACATTGTTTATTCAGTCAAGGAATATACCAGTGAAAATATTGTATACCAGTGAAACATTGTAAAGAGCCATATACCAGTGAAACATTGTAAAGAACAGCCCATTTCAATTCCTACAGAAGATCCCCTGCAGATCCTGATTGCACATTGGAAGGTAAAAACTTTGAGCCAAAGTTGTTAACCCAATACAAATTAAATGAACTTGTCAGAAACCTATCACTGTTTAAAGAGAAAGCAAAGTTAATAAACAACTTATTTGAAAAAAATCTTCGTATCAGTTACTACCAAAAGCAGAATAATAACTTAATAACATACTTTACAGTAGATGGTCCTCATTTTTGTTGCCATGATATACATGGACTATATATAGAATTATTTCAGACATATGCAGCATCTGATTGGTGTCGCTTTATTGATTAGTTGCAGAGAAGCCTTAAAGCAGTACTTTTACATAGTTAAAATATAAAGCCATTCATCCCTATTGCCCATTCTGAACATCTAAATAAACATATGACAATATGGATATACTACTTATGGCAAACAAATATAATAGTCATTTGCAGAGATTTTAAAGTTAGGTATTCTAAAGGGTATGCAAACAGGATTTGTAAAACATTGTTGTTTCCTTAGCCTGTGGGTCAGTTGTGCCACAACGGAACACTAAGGCAAATAAATGGATATTAGGGTCTATATTCTTGCATTTCCAACTAGATTTCTTTCTCAAAAATCTTTTTAGAACAGTGAGTGATAACATGATGGCTGATCATTATTGGTTGTTGTATCGTAATACCCCAGACCAAAAAGTTCAAACAAAAATCGTACTTTCAACGATATCTGAATAGTTTGTGATGTGTATACTTTTATTTCACAACTATTTTAAAAGCTCTTTTTCATGTAAGTTAGCTGTGTGCAGTTAATTGCATTATAATTTATTAATGTATGATGTATTTGTCACTTATCCCAAGTAAATGGATTGCATAAAATGTGATTTATTAAACACTCTATTTTCATAATTAAATACATTTTTATAAAACACAAAAATGTAAATAGTTTATTAACTAAACGTGCTAGAACAAAATTGTAACAAGATTTGGATTCAAAATCGAAAATACATTCAGAAAAGCTTATTCTTGTTTGTGATGAAAAACAAGTTTAATTTTGTTTACCAGTGTTATTATGTTACCACTGTAAAAACCCGCATCCGCGTCCCGCATTACGTTTAAATGTGTAATTTTAAGTATTTCTTACTCGAGGATGAAATACAGCCTTGAGGCTTGAGGCCTCAAGGCTGAACACAACAACAATTACTTAGGCTAACAATAATTACTGCTGGCTAGCAAATTAAGGCTGGAACACAACAACGTAAGTGTTAGAACACTTACGTTGTTGTGTTCCAGTGGCTCACAGTGTCGCACAGTTGCTCAAAATCCTCAAAAAGTGGCAAAAAAGCAAAAAACGTCTTTGGTTTCTAAATACAAATAACTTTTAATGATGGAAAGGCCAGATACATAATAATTTAAAACTTTTTTTGAAGCCATTGCAAGGTTATGTATTAATTTGAAGCACTTTATTGATGCTATTTTGAAATGTTCGATAAAATAGTCAGTTTTAGAAATTTATTTTGTGGAGACATAGTAGTTAAAGTGTTTGTATTTTTTATTAATTTATTAAAATTGTGTCAATTCACAATGCAAATGAATGATTTTTTTCAAAAAATTATTAGGTTTAAGCTATTACTCAGCATGAAGAAAAATATTAGTAAAAATTTTTTTTTTTCTTTGTAACACATTATTTGTGGTACAAGAACAAAAATGTTCCGCATAACTCAACGCTAATTTTAGTGTTTTTGAGTACTGTCAGCAATATACCATTTAATGGAATAAAATTTACCTGCTCCAATTTGTTCCAATCTAAAATAGAGCTTAGTAATTCCATGTCAATTGAGCCAAGCCATCTCACCATACATCTCAGATTTTGCTGAGTTTTATACAGTTGAGAGTACTTAGTAAAACAAGAAATTCCTTGAAAATTTTAGCTTCTAGCTCCAAGAGGATCCTGAAATATGATCATTTTACTTTCAACTGATCTTGGCCAGGCCCCTCTTGTCCTCTCAGAATTGAGACCTTTGTTTAAAGGTTCCAAGTCACTTAGCTTTAAAAATATTTGATATTTTGACTTAAAAATTTGTACCTGACTATTTTCAGGGTTAAAGAATCCAATGAAATGATAAAAAATATAAAAAAATATTTTTAAGTACCTGTAATTATCAATTTAAATAAATTTAGGCAATTTTTTATGTACCTGATTTTGATGCTCAAGAAACCCACGTGGCCTTTATGATATCAAAAAAAAATATTTTACACATTATTCTAAATTTTATGATCTTTCAGAAAACATAAGAATTTTGATCTGCAAGTATATGGATTTTCATATATAGATAACGGGGCACAGGCCCCACTTTTTTGTAGCGGAATCTTGCAATACATTTTCCACTACCTTTCAGACTAGCTAGAGCTATGAAATTTCTGCATTTATATAGTGTTGATAAACAATCTTATTAAAATTAAAAAAGGGCCCAAGACACTAGGGGAGGGGCTGGGGGCACGTGCCCCACTTTTTTGAGCAGAATCTTGAGATGGATTTTTCACTGTCTTCCAGACAAGCTGCAGCTCTGAAACTTTCAGCATTTGTGTAGTCCTGATGAACATGCGTTAAAATTGTTTCAGGTCAGACGACCAGATAGTCCATGGGGCTGAGGCACCTGGGACCATGCCCCACTTTTTTTCTCAAAAAAAATTTTTTTTTTTAAACTTATTTAAGATAACTTTAAAACTATTGTCTTCAATTTTGTTTTTTAGATTTTCATTTTTAACAACGTTAAACATTTCATATGTTTAACAATGTTATCAATGTTTCCCAAAAATTTGGGAAACATTGATAACATTGCTTCCCAAATTTTTGTGATTTATATTTATTCCATTTGGTTTTGATCATTCTATGTTCAATAATCTTTTAAAAATGTTTTAAGAAACTTAATGTTTATAAGAATTTTTATTTGCATGTATAAGATTAAAAACAGTCTAAAGTAATGATTTTAACAGAATTTTATTTCGTATAATTTAAAATTTGAATTAAAAAAGGAAAATATATTTTGCTAATTCTAAAATGGTAACAGCAAGTTGTTAACAGAAACAAAAAACATCCTGTCATTACACTAGTATAGAAGAAATTTGTTACCTATTAAAGTCATCATTAATATTTTTAACATTAACAAATTGAGTATAATTAAACTTTGTGAAAAGGAAACTTTTTTTTTGTCAAAGTAAGATAAAAGAAATCAATCACTGTTTAGTCTTGTATTACCATGGTGATTGCTTAAGTTGCTTTCATTAAATAAATTACTATTGGTTTCTAATTTTTAAATTAATCTCAAATTGTTTTTAGTGTTACAGTAAGAATGGATTCATGTGATTTTGGAAAAAAGTTAAATGATACTTGTCATAAACTAAGTTATTGTAGAAAGATTGATTTAAAGAAATTTGATTGCTATAGAGAAAATTCCAGAGAAGAATTTATTTGGAGATCTGGAATAACAGATGATAAAATTTTAACAATCTGCCTTCATCATGCAAAGATTTTTGGTACACACTTTGAAAAGAAGCACACAAAATGTTGTAATTTATTGGAGAAGCATAAATCAAAAAGAAAAGCAATCAAAGGTAAATACTGTTGATAAAAAATTATTGTATAATCTTTTTTGAATAATGAAATTAAAATCTACTAGTTTATAAAAGTTTGAAAAAAAAACTGATCTGGTTATGCATTATATATTGAAATAAGTACAAATAATTTTCATATTGATAGGTAATTACTAAAATCAAATTGTTCTTTTCATTTCAGGGAGTCATGTAATAACATTAGACATGGCAAAATAATTAAGAATTAATTTTCCAAATGTTGTGCCTGGATATCAACTTTGTCGGAGCTGCTTTGATGCTATAATCAGTAAATTTAATGAACAAGATAATTGTGAACTTGAAGAATCTATTTCATGTGGTACTTCTGAAAAGTCACGAGAGTCATTAAATGTTAGTTTGGAAACAATAGGTGTATCCCCCATAAAACTTCATAGCATTCCAAAGCATCAACGGTTATCTGTTGCTAAAAGTAAAGTTATAAAAACAATGTCAAAGTATGAAGAGCATATTTCAAAAGTATATAATGTTAGGGAAGAAAAACTGAAACATAAAATTCCTCATACGAAAATTATTGACAAAAGTAACTGCGATGATCTAGACAAACTAACAGCAGAAATAAAAGAAAAGTTAATTGTTTCTGACCAAAAAACTAAAATTCAGTTGTTAACATTTACACCCGAGTCTTGGTCAAGAAATTTTACTGCAAGATATTTCAACGTCACTATATACCAAATTATAGAAGCGCACAAACTAAAGAAAATAAGTGGGATTTTTTCAGTTCCAGGCACTAACAAAGGAAAAATATTTTCAGAAATAACATTAAATAGTGTCAACAATGTATACTATGATGACGAACTTACTCGACAAATGCCTGGTAAAAAAGATTACTAATACTTAATTAGTAGAAAACAACACATGCAAAAGCGCCTTATTTTATGTAATCTTAAAGAACTTTATGTTTCTTTTAAAACTAAATATCTTCAAGAAGTTATTGGATTTTCTAAGTTTTGCAGTTTAAGACCAAAATGGTGTATAACTGTTGGAGCATCAGGCACTCATTCTGTTTGTGTATGTACCCTCCATCAAATTCAACACTCTTGATCAATGCTATACAAATAAAATGTACTTACAAAGATCTGATGATAAAAGTTGTTTGTTATGTTACAAGTAATGAGTGTATGGTTCATCGATGTCCGAACTGTCCAGGTATAGTTTCTTTAAAGAAGTTTCTGGATGCACAACTAATTGACAATGACGAGGAGGTGTCATTCAATCAGTGGCAGAAAACAGACAGAACAACATTGATCTATCAGACAACAACAATGGAAGAATACAAGTTGATGTTATCAGAGGCAATAAACAAGTTAACAGCTCATTCCTACATTGCAAAATGTCAAGCAAGATATCTAAAGCAACAAAAGAAAAATTTAGCAAAAGACCGCTGTATTGTCTTAGGTGACTTTGCAGAAAACTTCACTTGTGTGATTCAAGATGAAGTCCAAAGTTACCATTGGTGCAAAAGTCAATGCACATTGCACCCCTATTTAATAAACAAAAATGACCAACTTGAAAAAAAATCGTTTTGTTTCATGTCAGAAGATAATGAGCATGACACTGGTTTTGTGTATAAAGTTCAAACACAAATAGTTAACTATTTAAAAGAATATCATCCTAAAATTTCAAAGATTCTTTATTTTTCTGATGGTTGTGCTGCACAGTATAAAAATCACAAAAAACATTTACAATATCTGTCTCTATAAAAATGATTTTGACATTGATGCAGAGTGGACATTTTTTGCTACAAGCCATGGTAAGTCACCATGTGATGGTATTAGTGGCACTGTAAAACGATTAACTACAAATGCAAGTCTACAAAGGCCCATAAATGACCAGATATTGAATTGTAACAAAATGTTTGACTACTGTACTAACAATATTAAAGCAATTATTTTTTTCAAGATTGAAAAAGAAGGCTGACAGAATTGCGCACCACTTTAAAAAAACGTTTTTAGCAAAGTAGAACAATTCCTGAAACTAGGAGCTATCATCAATTTAAACCAGAATCTATAGATACTATTAGCTTTAAACGAACAAGTGAAGATGTTCATATAACAGGCATTTTTTCTTTTTCTGGAATTCAAAGTTCTCAAAATGATCAGCAAATTAACATTGATGCCTTGAAATTAGGTGAATTCATTATGTGTAAATATGATGCGTTTGATTGGATTTATATGATCAATGAAATTGATAATATAGAGCAAGATGTTATGGTAACGTTCATGCACCCGTACGGTCCTTTTAATAAACTTTTCTGGCCATCTAGAGTAGATGAGTGTTGGGCGCCAATTACCAACATAACTTGTATAATTGATGCACCTGTAACAACAAATGGACGTTTTTATACTTTGACCTTCGATGCATCTAAGCTAATCTTAACATTATCTTGACTTTCTTTTTTTTGTATTTTATTTTGTAAATAATAAAGTAAAACGGAACAAGTATAAAGCAATAAAAAATTTTGAATACAATATTTTCAAATTTATCTTAAATTTAAGACACATTTATGTGTTTTAAAAAAAAAAAAAAATTTTTTTGTGAAAAAAAGTGGGGCATAGTCCCAGGTGCCCAGCCCCATGGACCATCTGGTCGTCTGATCTAAAACAATTTTAACGCATGTTCATCAGGACTACACAAATGCTGAAAGTTTCAGAGCTGCAGCTTGTCTGGAAGACAGTGAAAAATCCATCTCAAGATTCTGCTCAAAAAAGTGGGGCACATGCCCCCAGCCCCCTCCCCTAGTTTCTTGGGCTCTTTTTTAATTTTAAAATGCTATTTTATTGACACTAAAAAAATACAGAAATTTTCATAGCTCTAGCTAGTCTGAAAGGTAGTGGAAAATGTATTGCAAGATTCCGCTACAAAAAAGTGGGGCCTGTGCCCCGTTATCTATATATGAAAATCCATATACTTGCAGATCAAAATTCTTATGTTTTCTGAAAGATCATAAAATTTAGAATAATGTGTAAAATATTTTTTTTTGATATCATAAAGGCCACGTGGGTTTCTTGAGCATCAAAATCAGGTACATAAAAAATTGCCTAAATTTATTTAAATTGATAATTACAGGTACTTAAAAATATTTTTTTATATTTTTTATCATTTCATTGGATTCTTTAACCCTGAAAATAGTCAGGTACAAATTTTTAAGTCAAAATATCAAATATTTTTAAAGCTAAGTGACTTGGAACCTTTAAACAAAGGTCTCAATTCTGAGAGGACAAGAGGGGCCTGGCCAAGATCAGTTGAAAGTAAAATGCTCATATTTCAGGATCCTCTTGGAGCTAGAAGCTAAAATTTTCAAGGAATTTCTTGTTTTACTAAGTACTCTCAACTGTATAAAACTCAGCAAAATCTGAGATGTATGATGACATTTTTGAAATTTTCTGGCTCAATTGACATGATATTACCCAGCTTTTATCATTTACTCGCTAAATATTATATTTAGCGAGTAGGGGAGATGGGGGCACCTTGGTCTGTGGGGTAGCTTGATCTTTTTGCGCTACATCATCTATTTAAAATTATATCTGCGAAACGTCATAAGTTGCTATCCGCATAGACTTCCGGCTATTTTTTTTCGTTGTTGTTTTGCAAAAAAAAATAATTTTATATTAATTATATTTATTATAAATAGATGATGTAGTGCAAAAAGATCAAGCTGCCCAACAGACCAAGGTGCCCCCATCTCTCCTATACGATAAAAGGTTGTACAAATAGTTTCAATTGTATTCTACAAAATAGAGTGCTCAATGTTCTTAAAAAAGCAGAGCTATTATAAATTAGCAGAAAATCACTTATCAATTTCTTTAATCTTGATGAGTCTTTAGAGATGAAAACACAGTGTAAAATATAAAAAAATTTGATAAGTATTTTTTTTATAGCTCATATATATATATATATATATATATATGGATTTTCAAAATTCTTGCAGCTATTAAGCTATAATGTAAATGACAATAAGATTGTTAAACTATTAATAACTTTGGTGTGTTATGTTATAGATAATATATAAAACATGAAAAGAATTGATCTTCTTCAAAAAATTAAAGAGCTAGGTTTCAATAAAGTTAATCTGCTTGAATCTTTGTTCAAAGAAGTCTTAAATATTTATAACCTTCATAAAAATGAATTCAATAAATCAGAGCTTAAACTTAAAGGATAAGTTGTCAGTTTTTAAAGCAAAAGTAGGAGCTAAGTTAGATAAGAATAATAGAAACTATGACAGGTTGATTTTTAAAGAAGATGTTTGGCTTCAGGTAAAGAAACAGAGTTATTTGTTAATAATTTTCTTTATGCAATCATTCTATTTAATTAAGTTTCTATTTACAGGAGGAGTTTTTCCCCGATCTTGTTAGAAAAAATAAAGTTTGGGAAAATCTTGGTGAAAGAAGCAAAAGAGCTAAAATTTCCCCGATCTTGTTAGAAAAAATAAGTTTGGGAAAATCTTGGTGAAAGAAGCAAAAGAGCTAAAATTGCCCATTTAGCTAAAAACAATCACAAAGCATTGGCCTTAGCTTCTTTAAAAAGTGCAGCAACTGAATTCAACATTAATAGAAACAATTTTATTTTTATAATAAAGAAGGCTTTGTACCCAGATAAAGCAAATGAAATTAGAAAAAACATGTCTATGCTTGAACCTGTTAAAATGAAAGTTGAAGATGCTCTCAGCCTAAAAATTCAATGTGATCTGTCCGATGAACAATACCAGATAATCAGAAATAGCTCCTTATTACAAAATGCAAACATCTATCCGTCTCTTCATAAAATTTTAATTGAAAAAAAGAAATGCTATCCTAATAATATGACTTTTTCAGAAACATCTGCAGTTTGCTTCCTTCAATCTCTTTTTAATCACACACTGTGTAGAATCTTGAGTCTAAATAGTTGCAACAAAATATTTTCTGAATTATTGGTTAAAGATATCAATCAACATGGAATTATGCATTTCAAAGGCGGTTTTGATGGAGCGTCTAGCCAGAGTCTGTATAAACAAAATTATTTAGATACAACTCTAGATGAAGTTATTAAAAAATGAAGAGAGTATTTTCCAAACATATACTGTGCCTCTTAAACTGACTGTTAATGATACAGTAATATGGTACAACAAAAAACTATCTAGTATACATTTCTTCAGACCAATATGTTTACAGTACAAAATGGAAACAGATATGCTAATTAAAGAAGAAGAGGAACGATTACGAATTTAGATTCAGAAACTTGAACCATTTGTGGTAAGTTTAGAGTCAGAACCGGCTGGTTCATCTATGATGACAGCAATTATAAAGTATAATTTGGATTTGATTATGTTTGATGGAAAAGTTGTTAATGCACTGACAAGTGCTACCTCTTCTCAAAGCTGTAATGTATGTTCAGCAAAACCAACAGAGATAAATGACATTAAATTGATTAGATCTAAACCTGTCAATAAAGAAGCTTTATCTTTTGGCCTTTTACCTCTTCATCTTTGGATAAGATGTTTTGAGTACATTCTTCATCTTGGATATAAATTGAAAATTAGGTCATTTTATGCTAAAACCTCTGAGCAGAAAGAATCAGTTAAAGAAAGAAAAGCATTTATCCAAACGAAGTTTAGAAAAGAACTAAGTCTTATTGTTAACATGCCAAAACAAGGTTTTGGAAACACTAATGATGGTAATACTGCCAGAAGAGCCTTTGAGGAATCGAGTACTTTCTCTGAGATAACTGGTGTAGATGTTGACATCCTTTCTAGACTTTAAACAATTTTAAAAGCAGTTTGTTCAGGATTTAGATCCAAACTCTTTTCAAAATTATTGTAATGATACAACAGATAATATTCTTTCTGAATATAATTGGTATGTTATTCCTCCAAGCGTTCACAAACTTTTAGAACATGGTTTACAGATTGCCGATGCATTAGAACTTTCCATTAGAGTTTATTCAAAAGAATCACTAGAGGCTCTTAACAAAGAGATTAGAAATGCAAGATTAAACCATTCATGCAAAATTTTAAAGATAAATGTCATGAAAAACCAGTTTAACTATCTTATGATAAGGAGTGATCCAGTTATATCGAGCATCCAATTCACTAACCATAGATGTGAAAATGGGAAATTGCTTCCAGTAGAAGTTTTTTCTCTTCTTAAACAGTCGTGATTCTTTTGTGAAATTTTTTTTTTATAGTTAAATTTGCCATCAAAAATTAAATTTTTCTATGAATTAAAATTTACAATAGTTATAATAGTAATGCTCAGAGCATTCTATTATATACTTATTGTTGATGACTAAATTATTATTATTATTTTTTTTTTTTTTGAAAATTCTTTCAATTGTCATTTTTAGCAAAAGGGGAGGGGCACGGTAATAATTATGACTTAAATTTTGAAAGTTAAAAAGAGATTTAAAAGTAAATTATGTATTATGCAAACTATTATTTGATTCGAGAAGTAAAATTTAAAAAAAAAATCTGCTTGCGCGTGTAAAATTTCATGCGCGCGTGTTTTTTAGATACGCGCACGTTTTGCTGGCTGTTGCGCGTAAAAATAACTTAAAATCACATAATTGATTTTTAGACAAAAAAAAAAAAAATTCATTTAATACATATTAAAATGCTATGGTTATATGATTTTTGCCGTTTTTTCTTCACTTTGAGTCACTGTGCGTCGGCTGTTTTCTCCGATGCAAATACAACGTTGATTCAATGTTAGTTTTATCGTATTTATATTAATGAAAACCTTAATAACGACGTGATTTAAAATATCAGGCAAAATTATATTATTTCCAACGTATGTAAGAACATCGCAAAAATTGGTCATTTTTCCGATCTAAACCCAATGTTGATCCAATGCACAGTGGGCCAGAATTGTCTAAAAATGAAAAAACTATTTATGGGTTAAATATAGACATATGAAATATGTTTATAAAGGTTTTGGGGGTCAAGGATTTCCATTTTGGGCTCCATTTTAATTTTGGAGTGGTCATAACCACACAAGTGGTTATTTTAGAGGTTATCAAGGGTGGTCATGGGGTTTCTCGATGGTTTTTAAATTAGATGGGTCATGTTGTATGACTAAATATAGATAATTGATATCAAGAAAATTAAATCTGGTCAAATTTGGTCTCCAGGAGTGGTTATAATTGCACAGGTAGGTGTGGGCATGGGTTGTCAAGATATTTTCGTGATTTTTATCAATTTTATATACTTCTTTGATATTGTGAATATAAACAAATAACATTCAATGAAGTTGAGCTTTATTAACATATTCTTTTATATATATATAAGAATCTTGGTGATGACATACATCATGCATTTGTAGATCAAGAGCTTCTTGGCCTCCTAAGGTGATTGGATTCTTTGACTTTTCCCGGACTTCTTCTTATTCTATACACCTTAAAATTAAAGCATTTTCATCATAGATCATAATTTGTTTCGAGAATTTTATTGTGTAATGCTCTCAGTTGCTTTAGTCTTAAACATAAACATTAGGGTGTATGAAATGACTATTTCCATTTTATGGGCGATATTTAAATAAACAAAACACATTTGACACATTTAAAGTACAATTATCTAGATGAAGGCGGCTTTTAAGAAAAGTTATTTAGACGACATTAACACTGAATGTACTAGATGATGTCGTTTTCTCGCTTTTAACACAACCAGAAATTAAAAACTTTTTTTCTCATTAACAAGCTAATTTTAACTCTTTGCTAAACTAAACTTTTTGCAGACATAAATACAAATAATAAATATTCTCTTCAGTGACGGATCCAGCATTTTTTGTTGTTTGAGAACAATCCGCTGGATGCTAACTTCCAGACATGGAGCACACTCCAAACATTTGTATGTTTATAAATATTTCAAATATCAATGCTTTACAAAAAAGTGCAATAATTGGAGACTGGGAACAAATAAACCCTAAAAATTTGTTCCTCCCCCTCCATCATCACCCACCCCAAACGTGAGGGCAACAAGTTGATAAAATATTTTTTGTACTATTCTCAACTAGCTTATATTCATCGATAAACTTTAAGTTTCTTAGTATTATCTCTTAGCGTTCAAAAATTATGACCTTATAAAGTTTAAACCCCCCTTAATTTGAGGGGGTTACAAATTTTATATGGTCATAATTTTTGAACGCTGAGAGATGATACTATAAAACTTAAAATTTATGGATATTTATAAGTCTAGTTGAGAATATTATAAAAATATTTTGTCAACTTGTTGCCCTCACGTTTGGGGTAAGGGCAACAAGTTGATAAAATTTTTATTAAACAAGGGATGAAATTTTGAGGATTATTTGTTCCCAACCTCCAAACCCTTATTTATTTCCTCTTCTTTCATAAAATGTTCCATAACATTTTACCATAACATTAAAAGTGCTATTTAAAAAAGATTTTAACAAGTTTTTAATGATAAAAACTTTATGCATCTTCTCCAGTTTTTTAAGCAAAATCTACGATTGGATGTCATTTATAAAAAAAAGCCTAGTAAGTTTTTATCTATATATAAGAGTGTAATTTAAAGTTGATCCCATGTGCGGCCTAGTGTGGCCGCACATGGGATCAACTTTATGGCTTGAATAAACGTGTGTTAAAAAAATATTGCGCATCTTAAGGGGTTTTATTGAAAAACACTTTGAAAAAAGCAAGAATAAAAAGTAAATTTTCATATTTCTTCTTATTTCAATATATGATGTCAGTGGACTAATATAAACTTTTAAGAAAATAAAATGTTGTATAAAAGTCTTGCAGCCCTCATACTTCATTTTTATATTACTTTTTTCAATAATATTTGAAAAAAAAAAATTGCTACTTTTGTTGTAAAATTAATATACTGAGCATAAAAATCACGCTATGGAAAAAACTATATCAGTTTTAGAGTGATGGGGGTCCCTAGATTACATTTACAAAAATAAATTACACCAATAAAAAAGTTGATTTTGAAGCTTTTCGCTCATCTCTGGCTAACTGCACCATGTTGAGAGATCAAGGTTGATTTAATGTATATAAATCAACGTGATGATTATAAAAATATATTAAATCCCAGCCGGCAAACAACGTTGAAATAACGTTGAACTTACATTGAAACGCAATGTTGAATTTACGTTGACTTAACGTTTAGAATGAAAGTTTTTTTCAACGTTAAATCAACGTTAGGTTCAAACGTTATATCAACGTTGATTCGACGCAAAAGAACGTTACAATAACGTTGAATTTACGTTGAAACAACGTTGAGAATGACAGTTTTTTTAAAGTTGATTTATCAACGTTAAACCGGCTGTTAAAAAACGTTTTGTAATCACAGAAACCGTTCATAAAAACTGAGATCACCATCAAAACGTAGTATGCATGTCCAATAGTGCTGTTGCACTTCTCTATTACATTATTAAGGTATATTATGGATATTTAATCTACTCATAGTCTATACTTAGACTATTTAGAACTTTTTCAGTTAAGTTTAGTTAAAATAGTATTATTAAAGCAAGAGATAAAAGTTGTTTTATTAAAAAATGTATTTAAATATTACATATATTTACATATAATTGAATAGGATCTACAAATAATTGAATATAATCTACATATAATTGAATAAAATCTACACAAATTTATTATTGAATAAAATCTACACAAATTTATTAAAAGGTGATGGAAAATATAATATATTTTCCGTCACCTTTTTGAAATGGAGCGTATTTTAGAAAATCAAACAATAGTCCATTGACCGAGGTTTCTTTTGCTCTATTGAATACAATAGAAGAAGCTGTAAATAAAAAAAATATATTTAAAAAAATCAAAAAAGGCAAACTTGAAAAAAATATAATGAATGGAATGGTGTTACAACTTATAAAGGTATTCCATTTACAAAGCCATATAAATTAGATTTTCTAAGTATATTTTTCCACCTTTGCCCTTCATATCTGTGGAGGTCATAAAATTTTTTCAAAAAAACTCTGAATTTTTAAAAGGTAATTTAACTGTTAGACAGGGCCGTCCCGAAGTGGTCTCTCACAGGGAAGGGGGATTGTATGTATTTTTTGCCAACTAGAGAGAGACACACACAAAAAAAAGGTTCTCAATATTTGCAACTTAAATGACTCAAAATGTGTCAACTTAAATGCTTATATGACAGCTTTGGGGGTGGTGGGACACCCCCTAAACCCACCATTCGGAACGGCCCTGCTGTTAGATGATTATTAATAACTTTTAAAAATATTTAATTTAAATGAAACAACCTTTTTTCAAAATAAATTAATAATCAAAATACTAAATTTTTCTAACATTGAAAAGTAATTATCGGGGTGGCCACATAAAATTTTCATAAGAAAAATAGGATTTTAAAGGAGATTTTGCACCTAATATAGAGGATATTTTTTGTTTTAATTTAGGTTTAACGTCCATGTTTTTACACTTATAGGTCTTGGACAGAGGTCAATAATGTCATTTTCATGTTAAATAGCATGCATTTGCTAAAGCAATTTTTAATAATCCCTTGCACTTTCAGGGGAAAATTTATATATATATATATATATATATATATATATATATATATATATATATATATATATATTATATATATATATATATATATATATATGTATATATATATATAAATATATATGTATATATATATATATATATATATATATGTATATAAATATATATGTATATATATATATATATATATATATATATATATATATATATATATATATATATATATATATATATATATATATATATATGTATATATATATATAAATATATATGTATATATATATATATATATATATATATATATATATATATATATATATATATATATATATATATATATATATATATTATATATATATATATTAGTAGAAAATCACTTAAAAAATTTTTTTTTTCATTTTACACTGAGTTTCATCAATAAAGACTCATCAGAAATGATGAGTCTTTATTGATGAAACACAGTGTAAAATGAAAAAAAAATTTTGTTAAGTGATTTTCTACTAATACATAATTGCTCTGTTCTCGTAAGAACATTGAGCACTCTATTTTGTAGAATACATTTAAAAGTTATATATATATATATATATATATATATATATATATATATTTACTTATAGATTTGATCAATGAACAACTGGAGGTCAGGTACATTGACACTTCATCTGAATCTTTGATAACTGAACCTGTAAAATATAATTACTAATTTTTGGTATAAATTACAAAAACATTTTTATTTTTAGGTATAAAAATCGAAATTTATAAAATCCAAGCAATAAAACTATTACCTACTTGGGAAATTCTCTTTGTTTATGTTTTCCTTTTCGTAAATATTTTTTCTTATTATAACATTTTTCTTTTGTAGTTGTAAATTCAAATTTTTCACAATCCTGTTTGCTTTCTGTGGAATTGAAATAGTTATATGAATGGTTATATAAATAGTTATATATTTTGTATCAACAAAATAACTCTAACAACTCCTAAGGAAATTATTTAAAAAATAATAATTGTAATATATAGATGTTCTTGAATTCTTGATGAGAATTTAGTTTTAATTTGTGGAAACTTAAGCCAATTCTTCTCAGCATTTTAGTGCAGTCAATGCTTTGGTACCTGGAGGCCAATAAACGGTTTTATTACAAATCCAATTAAATGGAATTACACCTTCTTCTCCTTGTAAATCTTTATTCCAAACAGCTCCTTTCCACATATTTGATTTTGAAAATGTTATATGAACTAATAAAAAAACGAAGAAACCATAATATAAGTGTACTAACAGGCCTAGTTAGACTAGCTAAATCTTGACATTTTATAACCATGATACTTGCTAAACAATAATATTGGTAGACATTATTAGCAAAGATAAGATTTTCTTTATTTTATAAACTTATATTTTAAATTCATTTTTATGAATATATTTATTATTCTATTAATCTGCATAGTTCTGAATATATTATGTTTAAATAACTCAAGGCATCAAAGGAAAAGAATGAAAGAATCCCAGATTGCTAAAAAATAATTAACTACATGAGAGTAATAGGGAATATTAAACAAAAATAGATAATATTCATTATTAATAAAAAATATAATATAAAGTTTATTATAAAATATCACACACCAATAACTTAGTTTGATTGATAATATAAAAGCAACAAAAATTAAAAAAGAAAACATCTCAATAAATAATAAATTATCATTCAAACAATTTTAAAGACCAAATAATAACTTGTAACTTATTTTTTACACATCTTCATCTAATAAACATTAATATTATTACGAATTTTTAATACCACATCATTAGTATTTTTGTTTTTATTAAAAATAAAGATATTATATCAGTTAAGCTTTCTTATTTTACTTAAAACATCAACTCAATCCTACGCTTTTTCATAACCTAAATTTTTTTTGGTAATGTTGAATTAACACTGTAAACAAAATATTAGTAAACAACAAGAAAATATTTCTTTATTAAAATAAATGTAAATATTTATAATAATAAATCTAATTTCCTTTCTTTTCTGCCACCTTTTCGAAATGGAGCGCATTTTAAGAATTCAGACAAAATGCCATCAATTAAAGTTTCAGTTGCTTCATCGTATTCAATATAAGAAGCTGTAAATAAAAATAAAAAAGTTTTATATACCTTATAAAGGTATACCTTTCATAGCACCAAATAGTCTGGTAAACTTCTGTTAGTATAACAAGAAAAAATAATCAGTCCTGATCTGAATAACAAGTTAACACCAGGAATAGCATTTGGTTGTAAAAATTGCCTAACCTCACTCATAATGTATTATAATCATACTAATGAAAATGAAACTGTAGACATTTAACATTAATTGCCCTTAAACCATTGAAATTATACTACCAATTAAGAAGCCATTGTTCTAATATATACAGTTATAAGTTTTTATAAGTTTTGACATAAAGCTGTAGACATAAAATTAAAAAAAGTTCTGATACTAAATGATATGACTATTTAATAAAATACTTATTAAAACTCACTTCTGATGATTGTGTTTTTTTCGTCATCTAATATCTTGTTCACTTCAACAAATTTAGCTACCGACAAAATAAAACTTATTTGGCTTATAAATTCGCTATTATAATCAGGCTTTGTCACTGTGTTTTGGGATATCTTATATCAGTAAGAAAATATAACACTCTCTTTTGAAACTCTATAACTTAAAAGAGTTTCACAAAACAACTTTTGTTGAATATTTTTACAAACCTAATAAAATTAAACAAAATTCACTAAAAAATAATTAATAACATACTGCCTTGAGCCATCGAGAACTTATCAACGTTATCTAATTTTAATACTTTGTTTCCTTTTTTCTTATCCTCACTGAAAGATAAAAGAACTTTGCTTCAGGCTCCAAAATTAGTTACTGTCGAAAGCAAGTGTGTTGGTCAATACTGTTATTTTGGTCTTGAGACTGGTATACAAAAAGCTGTTTCTGCATAAGGCTTCTGCTATCAGTATAGCTAACAGGTCGTTTACTTATTCACGTAAACAGCAGTGCTCTACTGCCATTTCGCCAGTAAATGATTAAAAGAAGCATTGTTTCTTTCAATTTCTTCTGAGAAAAACACAGTGTCATTGTCAATTTGAGACAAATAATCATAAACTTTATGATAAAGAAATTCTTCACTTTCATAATCGCTTTCCAAATTTTTGTTTTCTTCTACTTAACTAATATTTTGTGTAAATTTTGAATTGAGAGAGAGCTAGAACATTAGAGTGGCATTTTCGCCAGTTTCTTAAATAAGCCATTAATTTCTTTTGTCGTAAGAACAAGTAGAAATTTAAATACTAAATAAAACTTTTTTGAAAATTCAAAATTCAAAATTTCGCACATAAACACTTCTGTTTTGCATATTATACACTAGTAACCAGACTAGTCTATGGATAGACTTACAACACAGACATAGACAATTCTGTATGTTGTAATAGACACAACAAATGTTTAATTTTTTGTCCTTGTTGTGTCTATCAAATTTTTGATGGTGTCCTAAGATTGCTCAGTTAAAAAATAATTTTCACTTCATAAGTCTACAAAGCATAATTTTTTGTCTATTTGGTGTCTATGATTTTGTCTAAATTTACTTGATTTCATAAAACCAGAAATCTTTCATTACCGTATTATTTGAAGATTGTTATGTAGTAAATTTATAATATTAAAAAAATATTGAAATGACATCAAAACTCCAAATGACGATCATTGCCCATGATTAATTATTGTTTAAAACTTGCGTACATATTCATCAATAAAATGAAAGTAAAAAACATTTTTCTTTTTCACTATTGTTTTATTCACAAATCTAAATAAATTTTAACACCTATTGGAATCTTCTACTTACTAATCCACATTTTATAAAGGACAACTCCTTGATCACATATTTTTAAAATAATTTTATTGAAGGTGATAAAGATTTTAGTGACTAAGGAAAATTTTTTAAATGATAAACTTACCTTCAACTTTTTTGAAGTAATCCCAAACTGGAGATGGCATTTTAAAAATAAATTTTCACGCACATTCACTGAGAATTGAAAAACAACTGAACTGAGTAATTAATGAACTTCAATTGAGCACAAAATAGTCCATTTTGAGGTTTTTAAATAGACATTAACTTTTGTCGAAGTCTATTTTTGTCCTTTTATAATAAGTCCATTAGAGATTGTCTGGTTGCTATTATACACAAAATATTGCTTCATTACTTTTTCGTTATAACTTTTACTTTAAGCACAAATTCAACGGACGGTTTTTTTATAATTAAGTTTTTTTTGTCAACGTTGATTTAACGTTGAAACAACGTTAAATAAACAACGTTTAAATCGTAACGTTTTTTTAACGTTGAGACATAGTTGAACAACATTAAAATAACGCTTCAATCAAATTTCAACGTTGAAACAACGTAGAGATTCCGGCTGGGTATAGTTTAGTTCATTTAATTTAGTTAGTTTAGTTTGCTTAGTTTAGTTAGGTTAGTTTATTTTACATTGTTAGTTTAGCTTAGTTAGTTAAGTTTAGTTTAATTAGTTTAGTTTAATTAGTTTAGTTTAATTAGTTTAGTTTAATTAGTTTAGTTTAATTAGTTTAGTTTAATTAGTTTAGTTTAATTAGTTTAGTTTAATTAGTTTAGTTTATTGGTTTAGTTATGTTTTATTATTACTAGTATTCGTGTCATATAAAATTTGAAGGTGTAATTTAAAATGGAAAATTTTTAATTTTCTGGGTAAGCAGCTGCTGCTCAAATTTCCTTTTTTTTTCTCTTGAAAGTGATCTTTTTAATACAATATCATATTCGTTTAACTTACGTGGACCACCATTTTTAGAAAATCACTTTCCAAATGCAGAAATTATCGTCGTTTCGATATGAAATGCGTCTAATGGATTAAATAGATCTTCATACATTTGAAATTGTTTATGTTAATGTTTCATTGCAATCTTGGTTCCTTTGTACTTAATTTTACTTTTATTACTTTTAATGGCTTAATTGGGATTTCAAATGGGTTTTATTTAATTCGATTACAAAAAAGCGATTTCTCCCATCAAAATTACCTCAAATCTTTATCGATCAAAAGGAAATTAAAGAGATTTTGTTATAATACTTTCAGGTGTTTATTTTGATAAAATTATTACTTGAAATCTACATTTTGATTATATAAGCACAAAAATTTCTAAAAACATGGGGATGCTATATAATTTACGAATCTATCTCAATAAGAAAGTCTTAATCAAACTTTATTACTCATTTATACATAGTTATTTACATTATGCCAATATTGGTTGGAAAAGTACAGAAAAAAGTAAGTGGCAACGTCTTTATCTCCGTCAGAAACGCGCAATCCGTATAACCAATTTTGCAAACCGCTTCTCTCATTCGAAGCATTATTTTATTGAAATGAGAGTATCATTACTCAGTAACTATCCCTAGCTGTTTTCAATGATCTTTTTTCTTTTAAACCAATCAGTAAACATATTTTGAGAAGTAATATCTTTTTAAATGAACCTTTTTGTCAAACAACCTTATATCAATTTTGTATTACCTATCGAGCGTCACACGTTTGGAATAAAACTGTTTTGCCGAATCTTAATTTTGAAGTACCTATTACTTTTTGCCTTTAAAAAAAAAAAAGAAAAACCTTATTCTTTCATTACATAATGTATTGAGTTATTATTAGTAGTAAAAGTTAAAAATATATTTTGGTCTACTTTTTTTATAGTTTATATACATGTTTACGTTTATAGAAGTTTATTCCTACTTTATTGCTCTTATACTTTTTACTTTTTAATTTATATGTTGGTTTACTCTTGTATAAAATTCTGGTGAGAAGATCCTCTTGATCTTTCTTCAGACACAGATTATTTACCTTTTAATTTTTTAAAAGTTTATTATTACTTTTTATCTTATCTTTATTAAATGTTTATTTAAGGTTCTTACAAGATTACGATCTTCTTTCAGATACCTTGTATATATTTGTTATATTTTCTATCATTTTAAGTTTATATTACTATTTTTATTATTAGTTATTTAAAGCTGTACAACGATTAACAAATGTAAATCAAAGAAAGAAAAAAAAAACAGATACGCAATATCTACTCTGTCTTGCAGAGTTTATATACCGGTAAGACTGTTTACGGCGAGACCTACTTGTAAATGTTTTGACGGTTTATTCGTGGTCAATGTGGCAGCAAATATAGCGTTTACGCAAATAGATTTTATTCTTTATCTCTCCGACCAAATTTTAAATTCTTGAATTTGGACCATCAATCAGGTTTTGTAAATATTATAATAAATAAAAATTAAAATTATAATCAGGAATTATTTCTGATCCTTAAAGTCTTAGAGGGAGTCTGACCTCAGTTTTACTCCGGAAATCATTTTGGATTTGGGTTATTTGAGTACCACTCTGATACAAAAATCTCTTGTAAAAATTTGGTCTCTGATTATTTTGGGTAAATTAATAGGCCAAATTACAACTTTTGGGGAAATCTGACCCAGACTTCGCTCCAACTTTTGATCTTAGATTTTACATTTCCTTGATTTTGAAATTCTATTTTAGTTTTTAAAATTTTTGGTTTTGATACTTTAGGGGCAAAGTAATGGTCATTTAGGGCTAAATTCCAGGATTCCTCGGAACCAAACCGAGCCAATCTGCACCAGTTGATTAACCATTTCTTTTTGAACTATTTTTACATTTAAGGTGTCAAACTAAAATGGTTTCACCGTTACAGAAACATAGTATAGTTCTTTAACAAAGTTTTCGTAAGGAAAATTATTATTATTATGGTTTTCTTAATCACCCTTTTTAAATATTGTAAACAAGGTAAAAATGAACAAAAAAAGGTTAAGAATCAAGCAAGACACCTTGGGGTCACAGTAGTGTCACAAAACGTGCAACCTTTTTGGATGGGGAAAAGTATTAAATAAAATGCGTTATGAACGCGTTCCATTTAGTGTTTTCATTGTTAACACTGCGTTAAAATATTGAAAATACTACAAAAAATGCGTTAATGACGAGTTTTCTTCAATATTTTCCTTCAAACCGAAATTATAGCTAGTTGTGTGTCAATACTGTGACCCCAAAGATGAAAGATGATCAAATAAAAAATCATCATTTAAGAGTATTTTTTTCAAGAGTATTTTTAAAAATTGCTCATTGTTGCTTTGCATTTCAACATTGAATTGCCTGTACTAAAATTTGAAGAGTATCTTAAAAGCAGTCTTAAAAGCACGCAACAATTGAATCTAATTTTAAAATACCACTCGAATAAAATTTCCCGTGAAATCAACGAGTTTTTGGCTTGTAAAATTGATAAAATATTTTCAATTTTTCCTCTGATTGCAGTTTATAATATTAAATGATAAGTATGGTGTAGAAGAATTATTTATATATATCTTATATATGTAAGTTCAAATCAATCAATTTATATTTATCTGATTACTATCATTTGATTGGCAAGCACAAACAATAATCACATTACCATTTATTGTAATTGAAGTTACTAATTACAAGAAACAGCAAATCAGCACTTTTATTCACCTTTTATTCACATTGGACAGTATAAAAAATAAGGCCATTTCTAAAATGCGATAAGAGGGCAGGCAAATGAAAAAATGCAAAAACAAAATGTTTTAGAACTCTTGTAAGGAATGACATACAAAAAAGAAATAAATTAGTTGAAAGTTTATCAGGATTTAAAGGAAAGGAATGCAAAGAAAAGAAAAAGAAAAAAATTTACATAAAACAAATAGTGTCATAAAAAAATTAAAGCCATTAAATTTATTTCAATTGTTAAATAATGAGTTTTGTTATAACTTATCATGACAATTGATTGGTAATATTATTATTATTAAATTCGAATATTATTACTACTAATTTCGAATTTTATTCGAATATTATTACTATTGTTGTATGAACCACCCTTTATTACATGTTTTTAAAGATCTATTTACTTATAAAGTAAAGAATAAATATAGTTTGCGAAATAAAAACTATTTAAAAGAACCCTTTTGTCAAACAAAATTTAATCAATTTTGTAAAGAATATCGAGCACCTTATCTCTGGAACAAGATTGTCCAGCCTAATTTAGATTCATCTATCTCTTTTTCTATTTTTAAAAACAAATTAAAGAATATAATTTTTTCGACGGATAATATATTGAAATATTTTTGAGATATTATTTTAACCATTTATTGTTTTAAATGTTTTGGATTGTTATTTTGTTATAAACTACCTGTATTATTTTATATTATATTTATATTGTATGGTTCTGGCGACTAGATCGACATGATCTTCTTCCAGATTCCAAGTTTATATGTTTATATGTAAATCACGACATATACCTAAAGTAAATAATGTAAACTAAAAAAATAATGTAAACTAAATAATGTTAACTACAAATTAAGAAAAATTAAAAAAACAAAACATTAACTGATTTTTAACATAAAATTAGTCTGTGGTAACCCATGTTTACCAGCTACCACCTTGAATATTCTTTTCTTTTTTTTTAACTTTATTACTCATGCACTAAAAAGAATCAGTACGTGTTTTATAATTTATATACATCTTGAATGGAAAAACACATAATGAAACTTTTTGTTTCCTGTGTAATAACACTGGGAAAAAAAACATCTAATCTTAATTTTTGTATTTTTGTATTTGTATTTTTGATTTCTATGTATATTTTGCAATTAAAAATTTAAAAATATTCAAATAATTATATAAAAATATTTAAAATATTTTTTTACAAATCCTTCAAGTTATGTTAATTCAGATAAAAGTCGTATAGGAATATTTGCTACTACCACCAAGATCTGTACTAGAGGCCGTTATCCAGTTATCACGCCATAGACTGCGTTACAACCCCGCACATTTCTCCATTTAAAAACGCTTTCAAAAAATTAATTTTCTTTGAAAAATAATTTTTTGGAAGCGTTTGCCTTCAAAAAATTATTTTTCAAAGAAAAAAAATTGCCTTGCTTTGCTTTCGGAATTAAAACTCGTATAGAAACGCGTTTGTCACAACCAATCGTAAGCCAAAAATACGGGAAATTTTATTCGTCTTTTGATGTTTTAAAATTATATTTAAATTGTGTTCTTTTATGACTATTAAGTCAACTTATGATAATATATAGTCATTAAGTCAAATTATGACTATATCATGACGAACACGTTTCTATACGAGTTTTAATTCATTGTTTTGTTAAACAGTATTAGTTAAGCCCCTAAACCTACTTCCGCACTTTATTCCCTCATTTTACCCGTTGAATAAAAATACAATGTTCAAAAGTATTTTGAGCATATTTTTATTAGAGTTTGATATTACTCCTTCTAATCTTTCTAACTCAGATACATGCATGACCCAGATGAACACGCAGATACATGCATCAACCCGGGTGAGCACGCAAATACATACATCAACCCGGGTGACCAAGTCCATTTTTGCTATTCTGAAAAAAAGGCATTTAAAGTTTTTAATTTATCACTACGTTTGATCTTTTTAATTAAACCAAAGTGTTCTTAAAATACTTACAGAATATGTTATTATTTTTCATAATATAACAAATAAAAACTTTAAGTTTATGAGAAGCAACAATGCAAATGGACTTAAGATAATTTTAAAACTATCTAAAATATGACGAAATTCTACAAATTAAATTGCCGCTGCAAAACAAAACCATTTTAAGTTCGTTTTGGCTGTTCTGAGAAAAAGACATACCAAGTTTTAAATTTGATCACTGCTTTTGATTTTTTTGATTAAATATACTTGTTTTCAGTTATTTAATATATGTATTACGTATTTTAAACCATAAAAGTTTTTTTTGATAAAAAACGGACACAGCATAGTTTTGTTTCGCAGCAACGATGTCTCCTAATTATTTTTTTATATTGTTGTTAATTATTTTTTTAAGACATAAAGTATTTGAATTTTACTCATAATTGTAAAAGTTGAATCAGTTTTGGTTCCATACTTTGTGAGATGACTTTTGTGCCATCTTAAGCATCTTTAGTCCATTTAGTCCACTAAAGATGCTTAAGACTTTTTGCTTTGCAGGGACGATATAGTGGTAAAAATATATAGTAAAACAAAACATTCCTTTTATTAAGTTATTTTTTTGTGACACTCGTTTTTTAAAAGTTTCCACAAAGAAAAAAATCTTTTTGAGGTAGTTTAATTTAAAAATGTAATATCATAGATAACATCATAGATAACATCATAGATAACATCATAGATAACATAATAGATAACATCATAGATAACATCATAGATAACATCATAGATAACATCATTGATAACATCATAGGTAACATCATAGATAACATCATAGATAACATCATAGATATTTATATTAAGCTACCTCAAAAATGATTTTTTTAGTGGGAACTTTTTTGAAATGAGTGTCACAAATAAATAGTTTTACTGCGACTGACAAAGAACCTTTGATATCTCTTAGAAATATGTGATTCTAATATTGTCCACTTTAATTCTGAAATTAAATTCTTGTTTTAAAAACACTTTATAGATTTAACAACTGATGTTATAACTTATCAAAGTTTTTCTAAAGTACGAGTTAAATGTTATCTTATACTATCTATGGTATATATGCACTCAAAACCCAGCTCTGTAGTGCAGTAAGTGTCTGTAGTTCTGCTCAGGCCCGTCGGAGTAAAAATTATATTGGTAGGGGGGGGGGAGGGGAGGGAGTGGCAGTACTACCCCAAAATAGTTTTAAGGACTTTTTTTTTTTTTTTTCAGTCAAGTTCTTCAAAACTATTTATTTGAAAAACATGGGAAGACAAATGCCCCTGCTGCCCCTCTCCCTGGTTGCTACGGGTCTGGTTCTGCTATCATAAACTGATAGCGGTACTCCAGACCTGAGTTTTTGGTAATTTAAATTTTCTAACTTATGTTGGCTGAAAATTTTTAATCTACATTTTAAGAGTGTTTCTACTTACCCCATTGGGGTATTACTTACCCCATTTTACGTTCTACTTACCCCATTTTACGTTAACTTTGCAAAAACTTTTAGTTTACTTTAGAAAAACAAATTTTATGTTTTTCTTTTTGAAAAATTATTCTTACTTTATGTCAAAACTTTTATAGCAAAAAGTTTACTTCAAATGAAATTTACATCAAAACAACTGTTTTTTTTATTTATTTTCAAGCTTAACAAAAAAGGCATTTACTTTAAATCGTGAACAAACAAAAAAAAGTCATAAGTTTTGATCTAATTTCTTTAGTTTTCACCATAATGGTTATTAAGTAATTGTATTTTAGCTTTAAAAGTATTATAACTAGTCATAATATTATCTTTAGTAAACTAAAGAAAATATTAAATTTCAGATATATATACGAAAATAGAAAATATTTGTTTAATAGAAAGATAAAAAATATCTGTTTTTTCATTTTTACATTATTATATTATCTCATTGTGTTTATAAATTAATAACTTTAATAAATTTGTATTTACATCAAATAACAAACTGAAATACAGCTGTTTTTGTTTTCCTTAAAAAACACTTTGTTTTGAATAAACTTTTTAATCGATTAAAGAAAATGATTTTTATGACTTTTGAAAAGAGTAGGCAATAGAAAGATTTTTTATTTACCGTTTTTTTATTCAAGCCATTTCTTTTCTATTGTTTCTAAATTTGTGGTAATCCGATTTTATACTACAGAACATATTTTTTATTTATGTTTGCAACTTTTTAAGTAAAGCAATATTTATACATAAAAGCTGTTCTAAAAAAAATAACAAACCAACCCACGTGAATATTGAATATACTCACGTGGGTTGGTATTTTTAATTTTTTTTGATTAAATACTTTCCTTATTTTTTCAGCACTAAATAAAATTTATTTATTTTGAAATATATAAAATAAGTTTAATAGCATAATATTTCGCACTAGGATTGTTACTTATGTATCAAAATTTTTAAAAATAAATCTTTATTAAATTAAACTCTTTGTCAAATAGCATGGTTTACAATAAGCAAATATGTAAACAAGTAAAATTTTTATTAACACTTTTAGAGACTCCTTTTTCTTCTACTAAATTTATGTACACTTAAAGTTATTAACAATACTTAACAACTACTAACTAAAAAGTTTCATAAAAGTGAATTATTTGGAATATATTCAAAAATGAAAAACAGCAAACAATAAATATAAATCATTATATTTTGTGGAAAAAAATTGAAATCCGTAAGAAATTCATATAAATTATATTCATCAATATGATGATCTCCAACCAATAAATTTATTAATAAAACATAAAATTACAAATTCTCCAGTTTTAACGAAAAATTAATTATATATAAATAAAAATAGTAGTAAAATACTACATAAATACAAAAAACAAGGAATTAAATAAAATTCAAAAAAAAAAAAGTTAATTAAAACTAAAAAATTAAATCAATGAACAAATGTTTAGATTATACAACAATATAAGTTTAACAATATAAGAAAATTAATTTTTGTTTATATATATATATTGTATAAATATATATATATATATATATATATATATATATATATATATATATATATATATATATATATATATATATATATATATATTACGTATATATATATATTACGTATATATATATATATATATATATATATATATATATATATATATATATATATATATATATATATATATATATATATATATATATATATGTATATATATATATATATATATATATATATATATATATATATATATATATATATATGTATATGTATATACACATACACATACACATACACACACACACACACACACACACACACACACACACACACACACACACACACACACACACACATAATAAAGAAAATCATTTCAAGGTTTTGAAAAAATGGTTTACTAAAATTTGATTTAGTGTATTAAGTAAATTAAACATATTTAATAAGGATTCATAAAAGCATAATAAAAGATATTTAAATACATGTATTTAAATAGCATGTTTCATTTTTTAAATGCATTTTTATATAAAATAAAGAAGTTCCTAGATAAAACTAAATTTTAAAAAAATATTTGCTAAATAAAGATTATTTTTTTACTTATAATGTCTTTAAGATTGTTTTACTTATGTGTCTGAGTTATAATTGTTTCAACAGAAACTAAACTTTGAACAAGCTCTTTGTACAAGCTATCAAACTCCATTGTAAACAAACCAACATCATAATTTGAAACTAGTGAAGCTAAGCAGTCTGTTGTTTCGTTTTTTTTACCTAAAACCTCTGAAGTATCTACATATTTATTATTATTATTACTGTCTGCTGTAACATAACTTAAAAACTCTTTAATTTCTTCATTATTACTCCATAAATTTGAAGAATTAGAAAAAAGCTCTTTTTCATCAATCATTGAACATATATCAGAACAATGAGTATCAATGCTTTCATTTAAAATATCAGATAAATTTTCTTCTCTAATGCATTTTTGTTTGATATGACTTGCTTCCTCTTCTCTATCGAGGTTTGTTCGTCCTTTACTAAGTTGTTTTCTCTCATTCCTCAATCTTTTACAAGTGCATTCCAATAACACATCGATTCTCATACAAGGTTCCGGTTTTGTTTTGTTTTTTACTTTTTTTCTAAGAGCAGATTTTAAGAAACTATCTCTAGTCATTTGTTTGGTATAAGCAATGTTAACGCTCTGATATAAAATACTATTATCACTTTCAGACTGTTTCAAATGCATGTTAATATAAAAAAACAATTTGTTGGAATTTTAAATATAGTGACACTAATGCGGTTAAAAGTTTTGTAATATAGTTACTCTGAAACTAAAAATAAAGTTTAACTGATAAACTCTTTTTGATTTATCTATAGTTGAGAGCAAGCGAACAATTGCTTTCAAATGCTATTTAAAAAATACTGTTTCAATCGCGATGTTTCAATAATGTTTTCAAAAGTATGGTTTGTTTTTCGAAGCTTTTTTATTTTTTCGCCGATTGTGAGATTATTACTTTACGTTAAACCAATGATTAAATAGAGAAGAAAAATAGCTTGTACTCCTTCGTAGCGATTATCATTTTTTATAAAAAGGTTTTGCGTCATAACATCTAGAAAAATTTACTTTGAAAAAACGAGCATAGTCATAGAAATAGTCCGGTCATTCGGGCCGCAGTACTATGATTTTTTAATTTTTAAAATTGAAGTACTGTCAGGAACAGAGTGCGCAATGTAATGGAAACAATAGTAAATTGGATATCGAAACATTATTTTTTTTCATTAGTTTAGATAGAATATCAAAAAATGTTTATTTTTTGAGTCACAAATCTCATAAAAGTTTAGAGATAGAATATCAAAAAATGTTTATTTTTTGAGTCACAAATCTCATAAAAACATACTTGGCTTAGCAGCATTATCAATTATTTGACAACAAAGAAACTATTTTTTAAAAATATCTTGTTAGTTAATAGTGTGAATAAAAAGGTAGTTCAGATGGAGTAAAAATTTGAATTGCCCTTTAAATGTACTTTTACAATTATAAAACAGCTTTTAATGCGTTAAAATACAAATTTCACAACGCAACAAAATTTTATGAAAGTCACAGTTATGCGTATACAGTTATCCGTTCGCCCCCAATTGTCAGAAAGGTACTTATGATTGACGTTATTCTAGTATTAAGTGATCGAAGCATATCCACCCGTAAGCAAGTTTCAATTAAGAAATTGTTCACGAAATAGAATGTTACTATTAATTGACTAAAAAAATGAAGGACTTAAGCGAGTTCCTCTTAAGCTTATTTAAAACCCTACGAATAAAACCTTAAAAGTTTCATCCATCATTGTTTCATCCCTTGCTAACGCTTCCCCATTTACATCTATCTATCTATTTTGTTGAATTAAAATAAAATTGTATGCCCAAATAAACATTTAGTTTATTTTGAGCTGACTTTTCATGGTCACTCTCTAAAATTAAATATGGATTTGCAATCGGGATGGTTCTTTTACTCACTTTTTTTTTCACTTACACGAGTAAATTAATTTTTATAAAAATGGAAATTACATAAGGAATTTTAAACGTTTAATGTAAATTTACATTTCCGTATAAGTAATTAATTTTGTTTGAAACAACTTTTACTTTATAATGTTATTTTTAGAAAAAGGTTTATCTTTTTCTAAAATAACATACTAAAACTTTTGAGAATTTGGTATTTTAGCTAATAATATATTAATTTTTTAGATATATTCCCAAAAAATACAAAACTATAATTGTCAACTAAATAAACTTATTAAACTCAAACTTCAGAAAAACACATGATCATCAATTTTTAATTTTTATAATTTTTTATTTTTCTAAATTTGCCGTTACAAATTTACCGCCATTTGTATATTTTACAGAAGAAAAGTAATAATTTGTAACGGCAAATTTAGAAAATAAAAAATTATAAAAATTAAAAATCACCACCTGCATAAAAAATGTCTTTTTGCTATAAAAAAAAAAAAAACAATAACGAAATTAAATTTTGAAAAAAAAAAGGTATTTAATAATTATCAAATTAATAGTAATAAAAAAAATAATAGTTTGAACAATATTGTAATATTGTTTGAAAAGTACAAATAATCTTGTAGACTAAAATTACTTATAAAAACTTAATTTTCGTCGTTATTCTTCGACAAATTTTAACGATGAGGTCCGTGTCATGTGATTTCTTATTCACGAAAAAAGAGTTAAATTAACTTTCACTCCGAACTTTTGAATGAGGAACAAAATTTGATAGTCGACAAACTTATAACTTAATTAAAGATAATATTTTAAATCCCCTTAATAATTGGGGAGATTGCTCAAAATCTATATGGTTATTATTTTTGAACACCGAGAGATTATTGCATGACATTAGAGACTTGTTAATAAACTTAAATTTAGTTAAAAAAAATTTTAAAAATGTACCAATATATAAATGTTATAAACTCATCACTCTCATGCTAATTGCAGGAAAGGGAGGTAAACATTTTAGGGGTTTATTGTTAACAGACTCCGATTATTGCAATACTTTTGAAAAGCTTTACATAAACATGAATATATATGTTTGGAGTTTGCTCCATATCGTTACATAAACTCTCATTCAAAAACAAAATGTTTGCTACGGGCCTGATTTTAAATATGTGATTGAAATCTGGTTGTTTAAAACTGTGGTTTACACTTTTGTTAACTTTTTTACTTTAAGTTTTTAAAAATTTAAAGTAAAAAAAGTGACAAAAATTTACTGAAAAAAAAAGAATTTGATGTTATTTCATCTGTATGATGAAATAACATCAAGACACTTTTCTTCACAATCGACCCTATAATTTTAAGTTTAAAAGTGTGCTTTTTTAACCACCTTACTATATTCGCAAAAATAAATTATAATAAGTGGCAGTTGTGGCAATGGCAAGTTATAAATTTTGTAAAAGTGAATTACTTTTTTAACTTTAATTTTTTTTTTTTTTAATTAGTCTATTTGTTATTTAGATCAGTTATTTTAAAGCTTCTTTTAAAAGACTGTCTGATTTATTGTTCTTGCTTTGGAAATGGCTCTGCATTTTGCAATTTTATTCTAAGTTTTGTATTTTAGCTTCTTTTACTCAGCGTGGTTGTTGTTAAAAACCAATCTAACCAAATGAAATTGATTTCTGGAAATGACTATCTGGAATAATTGTTAACTGGAATAGACTAATTGAAATTAGTTCATTCCAGACATTAATAACTATTAATAAATAAACAAAAAAATAAAAAAATAATAGTTTTTATTTCTGTTAGAGTTGTTGTTATGATCTGGGTCAACCAGGGCCATCCCGAACCGGGGGTGTAGAGGGTACCCACTCCCCCAAGCTGTTATATATGCATTTGAATTAGCACATTTGTACATTTAGCATTTCAGTTGGCAAGCTTTGAAGTATAGTTGGCAAATGTCAAAAATTGAGGACCTTTTTTTGTGAGTGTGTGTGTCTCTAGTTGGCAAAAAACACATACGACACCCCTCACTTATGAGAGACCGTTTCGGGACAGCCCTGACAACGACTACACTGATTAAGAGAAGCGAAAACCAGCAGCATAGCTACAAATACGCCCGGTTGCTTTACGGTAAACTTTTATCAGTGCCACTAACCTATTTCCTCCTGACAAAAAAAATAATACTAAAACAAATTAATCAAAAATATTTTTTTTTGATTTGTTTGTTTTAGTATTAATTTTTGGAAAAAAGCTTTGAAAACCATTTAAATACCTTTTCAAGCTTTTTTGCAAAAAATCTTTCTTTCTAAAAAGTTATAAACCCCAACTTTGAAGAAAAACAAAGTATTAAAGAAAAAAAATATGAGTACGACCCCCCTTGCCCAGTAAACAAATTTAACATGCATGTTCATCGTGACAACACAAATGCTGTCAAGATTAAGTAAAATCAAAGTAAAGTCTGAAAGTTAAAGTAAAATCAAAAAAAAAAAAATAAGATTCGGAAAAGTAGAGTTCTCTAGTTGACTCTGAAAACAATTTTAAAATGTACGTTTATTAAATTTACACCAATGCTGGATTTTTCAGAGCTCTAGCCAGTCTGGAAGGTAGTACAAAATCAATCGCAAGATTCCGGGACAATTGATAGCCGACAAACAACTTGTGAAGTCAAACTATCGTTTGAAAAAAAATTACAAGTTTATTCTGAAGCAATATTTTAATTGAATAAGATTTTATTTTTCATCCTTGTGCGGTTTGGACACTAACGCAACAAAAAGGAGGTTTTTAGGGTGCCCAACACCTACAGTAGAAGATTGAACAGCTTTCCTTACCATCTTTTTGCAAATAGATTGTATATGATAAAACGCAATATAAGATTATATCTGATAAACACTCCTTCAATCATATAAACTATATCAGATAGTTTAAATGACTTATATTTTTTTGAAAACTGTTTTAGCAATCGATGACCTTGCAGATACCTAAAATGTTATATTGCGTCATATTACCATAACAGAATACTTGATTAAAAAAGGCAAATACAAAGAAAAAAACTTAAGAAAAAGTGCGTTCGAACAGTGACTTAGTCAAGGTTTACAAATGCATGAATTACCCATAGCTTAGAAACTATGCCCCCTTCCCCCTCCCACCGCCAACTTTTCATTACGGTCACCAACGTATTTCTGCTCAACAAAAAAAAGAAATAAAAAATTACTGATTATTTAGCGGCCCCTATTAGCACTCATGCGGCAGGGAGCCCGTCTCTACACTACTGGTATACCCTCATGTTGACTATATTTGGCCCTAATTATAAAAAAACTACCCTTTATGATATACGTGAAAAAAACCCTTTCCCGATGCCCCACCACAGACACTGCCCACATACATCAGAGTATTAGCTGAAGTATTACCCAGAAGTGCCCTCAAACAGGCAATGGATTTGAATACGCTACCTATCTCAAAATTTATGTTAAATCATCATCAAACGACTGTTCTTTGAGAAAAGTAAGTAATATAGCTTACATTTTACTTACTCACAAAATAAAGTATAAATTTTCAAAGACAAAATTTACTTTTATTTGTAATTGTAAATAACAGTTTTTTTCAAATTACTTTTATGTAAGCTGTTTTGGTTAATTAGTTTTTGCTATCAGTTTTTTTTTTAGTTTCATTTTACTTTGTAAAGTAAGTGTAATGTTTTTTAAATATTATATTTACGCAAGTTTACTTCATTAATAACTTTTTTATATATAACTAGAAATTAAAAAAAATTCTTTTTTCAAATCCATGCTTTATACAAGCAGAATTCTATTGGGCCTAGAAATTCTTTTTTTGTTATCTTTTGTAAAAGGAAAAATTATTGTTTTTTTTTTTTTTTTAAATTTAAAAATTACTGTTTTTACTAAATTTTTGTTTTTTAACTTAATAACTTAAGACTTATTAACTTAATAACTTAAAACAATAGGTTTTTAACTTAATAACTTAAGACTTATTACTTAATAACTTAAAACAATAGGTTTTGAATCGCTGCGCTTTAATGTCTTCGAAACTGCAAATAATTTGCAAATCAATGATTTTTGTGACGTAATACGCAATTCATATCAAATAAATAAAATGTATGGGAAAATACAAATTAAATTTTTGTTAACTTATTTAACTTTTTTTGGTCAAATTTTTCCATTTCCTTGTATTGTCATCGAAAATGATTAAGTGTGCAAAATTTGAGCAAAATTGGTTGAGAAAAAAGCTTTCAAAAATTGATTTCAAATTTTGTGGCACACAAACATATATATATATATATATATATAGAAAGTAACCTTATATAAAGCATGGAAAAAGTAAATTACATTTCGATATAAATTTTTTACATAATTGTAACCAAAATTACTTTTCAAAGTAAATTATTTTACACGATGTACCATTAAAAGTATGTTATATTTACAAGTAAAAGTAAAAATGCAAATAACTTTTACTTGTAAAAATAATTAATTTTTCAATTAACAGTTACTCGTTTAAAAAACTTAATTTAAGTAATTAAGTTTTACACGTTATATAATTTATGTAAAAAAAAACGAATTACTTTTAAATGTAAGTAAATTATATATTTTTATATGAGCTATGTGAAGGAATTTACGCTTAAAAGTAATTCGCGTTTTTACATCAAAATAAGTAAAAGTGCCATCCCTAATTTATAAATATACTTATGTGTCTTAAAGAGATAATCCGCGATACTACAAAATCAAGTCCGCAAAGCTAGTTACTGGTTTGTGTCTCTTGCCACATCAAAGATTAAAAATGTATATCCATGAACATGAAACTAGAGAAATTAATTAAAGATCATTACAATCAAAGTTATTCACGAACTGTGTTTGACTATACAATAGGTATAATAAAACTTACAATGGACAAAATATTCATAATAAATTAAGTATTGTCTTTTAAAAGTATATTGAACCAAATATAATTTTAAAAATAAAACATGTATGTTGGCCAAAAAAAAATAGTTCAATATCATTCTATGTAAAATTGTAAAACTTACATCGATGCTTTTTGTCAAAATTTGATCCCTGTTGTTCCTGAACGCATATTTGCAGTTTTCCTCTACTTTAAGAATTTTTTTATCTTACAAATCATACTTCAACAAACTGCCTTTCAATTATACCTTTAAAAAAATGTTACCGAAAAGTTCAATTTTATCAATTGAATACACCGGGAAAGTAAAACTTAAAGCAATCCAGCCTCTAACGAACTAACTAGGGCTTAGTCAATATATGAATAAGCAAATCTTGTAGGTGCTTCAGAAATGTATAAAATTTGAATTGTTTATGGAAGAAAAACTAAACGAGAAGAGCAAGATCCTGTCAGATTTTTATGCTGTTAAAACTATAGAAGTTATAGAGAAGATAAATAATTAAGTCATAAGAGACCTTGCTTACTTACCAGGATACCACAGTACCTTTAACAGAGTTGGAACTAATTCAGGTAACTAAAGTTAAAAATAGGGATATAGATTTAAATTGAATATACTTTTCTTTTAGTATTTAGTAAAACATCCTTAAATTATTAAATATATTTGATGCAATTTAAACGGAGGTTTATTGAAAGTAATCTATATTATGTTCAAATCTGAGGAAGAAAAAAAAGAGGACATCAAGAGCTACAGAGAAGCATACTCTAAGATCTTTTAAGAAATTCAAAACAATCTATAGCATATCAAAAATATTCCTGTGTCTGGTGTAAAGGGAAATCCACTATTGTTGCTGGAGATCTCAGAACTTTGAGTTCTCTAGATGATTGATGAAATTGGAAACACTTCAAAACGGTCACAATGATATGGGCTTAGCAACATGTTGTTAGTAGAGCTACTATCACAATTAGATCCCCAGCGAAGATTCAGCTGGGTAGTTTGAGGAAAATTTGGGAACAGTTTAGATATCATTTACAAAAATAACATTCACTGGAATATTGTAAGGAGGTAGGGTATAGTAATATATCTCTTGCTTCTATTATTACTGTCTGCCTCTTCACATTTTTTGGTATTTCACTATAATTTATACATATTATTTTTTTTAAAGAGATTATTACTATAAGCAGCTTTTCGTTTATAGAAATTTGATTGATTTTTTTATCATAGTCTCTTTCAAAGCATCTAACTGTCACTTGGAAAGTAAATGATATTATAGCGCACTTAGAAGACTTTATTTGGACATTTTCTAGAAAAATATGCAGAGCAGGCTTTTAAACTAGCTCATGCTAAAATGAAGTCTATTATCTACAGGTTCAATGTTTCCCAAATGAAACAATATTTTAGATTCTTAAAATGTATGGTATTAGTGACCTAAATCCTTTGAAACTTCCGCGGTCATATTTTCTTATATCGGAGTCATATAATTTTATACAAAAACGTTTGTCAACTTTGAGTAACAACAGATTTTAAAACATGCTTCGTGACGTTTTTAAAACTTTAAATAGTTTATTAGCGAAACCTGTATATTATAAATATATTAAAATTAAAAGAGATTTTTTTTTAAAGTATTGTTTTTTATTTATAAATAAATAAAACCAATACTAATACAAAAACCATCTTTATAACAGATAATATTATAGAATAATATTTACAAATTCTACTTTTATGTTGAATGTATATTGTTGACAAGAAACTGCTTTGAATTGCCAGACACATGCCAAAATAAAAAAACAAAAGAAAATTACTTCCAATCACAACACAGTGTGTCAAAGTTTGGCAAAGCTATACAAAATAATTTTGAAATTTTGAAATATAAGAAATCGCAAGAATCGCTCAAAATATTAATATCGGCTTATATACTTTTCATCGAAAAAAAAACAAACGAAAAAAGAAAATGTTAAGAACTTTAAGTTTTTTTTTTTTTACTATATAAATATGTTATTATGGTAATATTTAAATAAAATAAAAAAATTATTTTGTTTTCATTTTACTTAAATATTTTTAACAAAGAAAACATCGTCAATTTTAAATTAAAAAAAAATTAAAACATTATTTTAAACCAACATATTAACTGGTTGATATCAAACAAAAACCTGAGGTATGTTTACTTTAAGGGGGTACCCCCCTCTGATTTTAAATCTAAGCATTTTTACAAAAAATGATTATTGGTAACATGCTTATATTAAATTAAGAATAATGGACTAACTTTTTTATTAAAAATCCATATTGTTGCCATGGTAACCACAAAATACCTCTAAAATGATCAAACAATGACTTTATGCCGGCCAAAATACAAAGAAATTGAGTCATTTCCACCTTTCCATACTGAACCATAGTGTTGTTATAAGGCAGGTCTATGATATGAGTGGAACAGATTTTTCATAACTTTTTCTCATCACCACAACAGGACGACTGAAGTTTAAGGTCAAATTTTTTATCATTTTATTGACCCAAAACTTTTTTTTTTTAATTTAAATAAAATCCATTCCATTCATATCATAGAGTATAATATGGACAACACTTCATGAAAATTTCATTAAAAAATATCATACCGTTCTCCAAATATATTGGCCGGCGTCCACAAATTGCTATTCTGAGTAGTGAACGGAAACTTTCGGCTTCGGCCGAAATATCGGCCGAAGTTTCGACCGAAACCGAAACCGAAATTTCTGCTTCACTAATTTTTTTACTTTTCCTGTTTCGGCCGAAATTTCGGTTCAAACCGCAACCGAAATGAGCCGAAACTTTTATAAGATTTTTTTTTAAGTTTTAATTTAGAGTGGGATTATGACGGTTTCCTAATTGTAATCGTTTGTTAGTAAATCAATTTTTAATTATAACAATTGTAGAAATTTTAATTGAAATCACGTTACATAAAAGTTTTAAATTACTATTCTCAAAATCATTCTTAAAATGAATTAACATTTAATTAAAGCAACCCAAACCAATAGTTTCATCAAAAGTTTCTCAGTGCTAAATTTTACAATGGAAAATAATCGATAAAAAACTGGTTTATGGAATCATTTTACCGTGACAGGTAGTGATTTCAAACACGGAACTTGCAATATCTGCAATTTGAAAGTATCTCGTGGATCGCACAATCCAAAACTTCAATCACTTAGCGGACTTTTATTACATTTAAGAAGTCATTTACTCTAAAAAATCTCCTAACTGAAAAAGCAATACTCACAACTACCGGCAGTCCTGAAAATATACAAACTTCGGGTCAAGTTGAGCCTATTACAATTAAAAAAAGATCAATACCCTTATTTGACACCAGAACAAAACAACAGAGGGCTGAAATGTTGCAATTTGAAATGCCTGGTTGGGTTGACAAAATCTCAAAAATTGATTCAAACTCCGAAGAAGGTCTGAAGTTTCATAGATTTATATCAGAAAACAACATTAAAAGCAAAGATTGGTTTGGCAAAAGTAGCAAAGAGATTCCGACGACCTCGACCAACATCTACCGAAGTAAAAAGGTTGTTTTTAACTGCTGGAGACATTCTTTCACATGAAAGAAACAGACTTTTGCCAGAAAACATGAAAAAAAAATGTATTCCGCATAGAAAATACTTCAATTATTACCTTTAATTATTGAAATTATAGTTTTTATCAAACTATGTTTCATGGTGATTGCTTAGATATATGTAATATAACTTTTTTTGCTTTAATTCGGTGATCATAAAAGGTTCAGGAATTTTAAACATTCTTTTTCAAATTTCGGCCGAAATTTTGGTTTCGGTTTCGGCCGAAATTTCGGTTTCGGTTTCGGCTACGGCTTCACTGAACCGAAATTTTGGTACTTTCGGTTTCGTCTCAAATTTCGGTTTCGGTCGATCACTAAATTCTGAGAAAAACTCGATTAAAGTAAAAACATTAAATACAGTAATATTTTATTCATAAAATAGGTAAAAATATTAATCCAAATTATCAAAATCCACCAGGAACATACAAGTCACCATCTTTTTCAATTATTTTATCATTTTTTTTCCAACTTTTTGGCACGTAAAAATTGTCGTCTTGACTTATTATCAGGGTTTATTCGATATTCAGCATTTCTTTTTCTTTCATTATTTAATACTTTGCATCCTGCAATCATATGAAAACCTGGTTCCATTTTCAGTTCTTTAAAAATATCAAATGATGCTTTTGCTCCAATATTAAAGTAAGCAACAGCATTATATACACCAATTTCTAATTGGGTAAGCGAGACAAATGTTTGTTTTGGTATACGATCCCAAATCATTCTATTAAACGATTCATTAGCATTTTGTGTTTTGCCGTGCAAACATTTTTGTAACTCACAGTCTTTACTTAACTCTTCAAATATATATCTCACTTTCATAATAACGTCCATTGGTAAACCCGGTCCTGGCTTATATGTTGTTGTTTTATTTATTTTATCAGCATTGTATTTGCACCAGCTGTCTGAACCAGTAGGGCAGTGTGGAAAATGTAAACTATTATTTTTCGATGAAGCCACATGAAATAGCGATGCTAACACTCCTGCCTTCATTTCCTTTAGGTTACCTACATTTTGTCTGATTGCAACTCCAACAAAATTTTGTAAGCGATCGATTGTCGCATCTGTAAGACGCCTTTTACCACCAACGCATTCCAGCTTTTCAACTTCTATATCAGGGTATGTATTTTTAACATTCATGTAACTTTTACTGTCTCCATCACCTAAATATTGAATATATCTTAACTGGCGATTATCAATAGAACGCTGAAAAACACGTTTTGCTCCACCAGCAGAACCTTGGTAATTATACTTACAAACATGGGAATTTCTCCATTGTGCATAAGCATTTGGAATAGACTTTTGAAGGTCTTGATTAATACTACAACCTTTACAATATCTAGACATGACTTCAACATCTAACACTTTGCCACTAACAGTAGAGATAACAGAAAAGACTCCACTCAGCGATGAATATCCTCGTTTGTGCCATGTACCATCGCAAGATACACAAATATCAGTTGGTGCCGAAGATGTTTTTTGCAATTTTTTTGCAGCATTTATCATTGTTTGTTCTGCTACAGTTTTAACAGCTGTTGCAATTATTTTCAGTAGTTTTTGAAAGTTGTTTTTGGTCATAGGCTTAGGTAAATTCATAAAAGTGCAAAACTTTTTTATGCTTGCATATCCATGGCCCAATAGTCGCATGCAATAAATTATTCGCTTATTAATATCAAATCCTTTTTCATTATTATCATTGATAGAGGTGTAGAACTGATGAAGATAGTTGCAATCTTTTTTTTGACACTTAAGATATAACAAGGAAGATAAACCATGTCGTTTATTATATCTCTCACCTAATGAGAGTGTGGGACTACCACATTCTGGACACAGAAAAGAACTAAAAACAGAAACCAAAACAGCAACATCAATGATACGATAACCAGATATAGAAGGTTTCAAAACAAGTGTATCTTCTAAGTCTTCAACTTTTCGAGACGAAGCTGACAAATTAAGTGAGTTTTCATTATTTTGTTCCAAAATACTAGTGCTGTTAGCAGCATTTAAATTAATTGTTGGCAACTCAATAATAACATTATCAGAAACACTATCAATGTTCACAGATTTATTAAGATTTCCAATAAATCCTTTCCTTTTACGGTGAGTTTGTGTACGTTGCTTCACTCGACAATCTTTTCCCATTTTCACTAATAAAACTAAGCTGATAAAATAACACTTTAACTGATTTAAATTGTCGTACTTGATGTAGCAACCTTTACAAAAATTCTAGAAAAATTCATAAAGAAGCTGTTCAAGCTTGTACATAACAGTTATAACACTCATTAGGGTTGAATAAAGGTAAAATGAAGGATGTATACAGTTAAACAAGTGCGTTGCTATGGCGTTGCTAGGGATATCACGTTAAGACAGTTTTTTAATTAGACAAATTAGGATAGTTATAGGTTAATTTGCTACTTTTAAAACATTTTTTATAATCATACACAGGTAAAAGTAGTTAAATACAATTTTTTTTTTTTTTTTAAATATTGAAATTTTAAGGGGGGATAGCCCCTTAATTATGCACAAAAATTATTATAATGTATTCAATTTATTTCTATTGTTTTTATGATAACTAAATTGCTGAATTGTTTTTAAATTTTTGTTATATTTTAAGGTGGACGCCCTTTAGTTTAACTTTAAGATGAGTCTGTGCGAACGAAAGATCGTATAATTTTTGAGCTGATGGATTTCAATAATTCAAACGAATTTTCACAAGCAGAAAGTAAAAATTTGAAGAACGATAAAAGACTTATAGAAGCAAAAGTTGTTTAAAAAAATGGAACAAAAAATTATAGACAGGATAACTTACGTCAGAACAGTTATTAATGCTAGACGTCGATGTTAAATTATCCAAAGAAACTAATCAGCATTTAAGAAACAATGCTCTTCAGTTTAACTCTCAAGACCCATCATATCATATAGTATAAAAAGCTGAAAATAAATGCTACCTTGAAAACATTCAGGCCAGTGACTACTCTGCAGAGATACCATGACAAGATCTTATTTTTTCATACTGCATTAAGAATATATTAAGCTTTTAATGTGATTTTAAATTCACCTGTGGTTAAAGATTGTACTAGACCAGAGGTTGGCAACCTATTTTAAGTAAAGAGCCATTTTTCCTTAAATCATTTTTAAAATACTTACCGAGAGCCGCAAGGGTACGAGTGTATAAAACTGAAGATTATTATCAACAACTTATTATTTTAAGATATTGAAATGTCTTATATACTTATTTATACAAATTGTAAATAAACAAATAAACAATCTAAGTCAAAAAGATTAAAAATTAACAAAAAAAGTTGTGACTTTTTTTTGAGTGAATTTATTCACAGATTTGTTTTACATCAGGTTCCTAAATAGAAGTCTTTACTTTTAACTTACTTATTACATAAATTCAATAACTTTAAAAATTCGCGAAGATTTAATATTTTTGAGACAATTTTATATGACTATTTTTACTACCAACTCATTTACGTTTTAAATCTTGAAGAGAAATGTTTGTCAAAAGTACAAAGTGGTTTAAAAAGTTAGCCGCGGTAGGGTTCAACGGAGATTAATTTCCATTTCTAATCTAACAATACAGTTTTCCTCACTGATTGTATGTTATGTTTCAGCATATATATCCAAAACTTTACAGTATTTAAATAAAATCTCAAGCAGCAATTGATTGTGGCCATCACAAGAACCTCAAACCATTCTTTGCTCTTTTGGGAATTGTCAGCATACCATTCTTTATTGCGTGTAACATGAAAGTTGTTAACAACCTATGTAAAATCTGGTCTCACTCCAGCTCATACCCCTGCTACTGGTGTGACATTACCTCAGGCAATTTGCAGTGAAAAGGAAAACTTTTCCTAAAACTGTTTCTAATTAAAAAATTTTTTTTTTAGTAGAAACAGTTTATTGAAAAACACAATCTGTGGAAACAATAACATTTGTTTTGAAAAAACTTCAAAGTAAATTACATAATTGCGCAAATTATTTAAAAACTCCAACTTTTTCCATTTATAAAAAATTCGATACCACCTAATTAAATTAACAACAAAAGTATTATTTAAATTTATAATTTAGGTAGAATGCTCCGATGTTGAATCTTGCAATAGTTTAATGTGTTTACATTAAACTATTATACATTAAACATTAAACTAGACGGGAGATTTTTTTTAGATATGTTTCTTCTTTCTAAATATGCAAATTAAACGATCAGATGCACATAAAAGTTGATTAAGAAAGTCATAATGTTCTAAATTTTAAAAAGTTAATGTCAAAACTAAATGACATTGTGGCCTGAATAATATATATGGAACATACATTCTAAACACCTTATCAAAGCATGTAAAATTGAAACGCCGCGTCTGAAAATGCATTTTAATGTTGTTTTTTTTAACTAATAAAGATTGATTGTAAAAGTCCCTCGGAGATGCACCATACACTAAACAACATTTAGTTGTTTAGTGTATGGTGCATCATACACCATACACTAAACAAGCTTACAATATGTCGCACTTCAACGACCTTTGTTGTAGTGCAGCATGTATGTTAGATTAGAGATAGAAATTAATCTAACTACTTTTAACCCTACCGTGGCTAACCTTTTAAACCTCTTTGTACTTTTGCCAAACATTTCTCTTCAAGATTTAAAACGTAAATTTATTTATATATTGTTTTTATACATTACAGGTAAAACAAACAGTATAAAACAAGTGTATAAAACTAATAGTTTATACTTTCATTCTAAAGTCTAATTTAAATTCTTCTTGGAATATTTTCCTCCATCAAATTCTTAATTTTAGTCTTTGTTCTCTGATATTCCAGAATTCAAAGGAATGGTTCAAAATTGCCACAATATTGTCTCCTACGTCTTCGTAGCGACGTTTAATAGTTATTTTTTTCCTTCTATCGAACACTGGGCGAAGTTTAGCACAAGTTGATTGCACATTTTTATTGCTTCGTTAATAAATAGGTTATCTTTAGTAACATCAGATATCTGAGTCAAAATCAAGGAAAAACAAGTCGGATTGTTCAGTAGCCTGGTAAACAGATTTAATTTGTTTCGAATGAGGAAGGTAGATATATCATTAGTTTTAAAGAAGGGATGAGGTTAAAAATAAAAAATGCAAGTTAAAAATAAAATTGTCTCAAAAACATAAAATCTTCGCGAATTTTTAAAGTTATTTAAATACTTTCAATAATTTTAAAAGTAATTTAAAAGTAAAGACCCCGATTTAGGAACCTGATGTAAAACAAATCTGTGAATAAATTCACTCAAAAAATGTCACTGACCTTTTTGTTAGTTTTTAATCTTTTTAGCTTTGATTGTTTATTTGTTTATTTACAACTTGTAAAAATAAGTATATAAGACATTACAATATCTTAAGATAATAAGTTGTTGATAATAATCTTCAGTTTTATAGACTCGTATCCTTGCGGGTCTCGGTAAGTATTTTAAAAATGATTTAAGGAAAAATGGCTATTTACTCAAAATAAGTTGCCGGTCTAGTACAATCTTTAACTACAGGTGAATTTAAAATAACATTAAAAGCTGAATATTCTTAATGCAATATGAAAAAAGAATTCCTTGTCATGGTATCTCTGCAGAGAAGGCATTGAACTAAATGTTTTCAAAGTAGCATTTATTATCAGCTTTTTATACTATATGATATGATGGGTCTAGAGAGTTAAACTGAAGAGCGTTGTTTCTTAAATGCTGATTAGTTTCTTTGGATAACTTAACATCAACGGCTAGCGTTAATAACTGTTCTGACGTAAGTTATCTTAACGATAGTGAAACATATTTAGCCGTAGACGCTTGAGAGAAAAGAAGTGATTGATTATATTAGAAAAAGTGTTTGTGTATTAGTTATACTATTTTGAACAGATGTTCAATTTTTTAGCAAGTAAATAAGAGAAGAAAACGGGAATAGTATATTCGTCTTACTACTAAATTTATATTTATATTTTATATTTATTTTATCTTACCCAGCAAAAATCCAGCAAAAATTGTGACAAAATTATATATGTTTTTTTATAATTGAAATTTGCAGCTAGAGCAAAAATCAAGGCAATATGATGCGGTTTTTGTTTTAAATTTAGTTTACATGGTTTGATTGAGTTTTCGTTTTATGTTTAGTTTAAATTTAGTTTATATGGTTTATTGCGGTTACAAGTTTTATATTTATATTATAACTAACTTTTGTATATTTTAGCAGAAATATTCGGTTTAATTATTATTTAGTTTGATTTATTCGGTTATTAGTACAATAATTTGTTTTATAATTAGTTTTTACTTAGCTCAATTTATATGGTTTTTTCAAGTCACCCGTTTTATACTCCGTTCATACCTAAATTAATATATACGTTATAGCAAAATAGTTTTAGTATTTATAAACACTAAAAGTATGTAAAACTATAGTTTACATTTAGTTAAGATCAGTACGGTTTACTGCAAATACTTGTTGTATATTAAATTTATATATTTTTTAGGTTATACGGTTTAGTGACGATATTCATTATTTATTTTAGTTAACATTTATTTTGATTTCGTACGGTTTATCGAGATTATTTGTTCCAGATTTTGATTATATTTAAATTAAGTGTCTACAGCGTGGTGCAGCTGTTCGTTTTATATTTAGCTTTCATATACTTAAAATTAATTCTCATTGTTTATTTGAAATATTTGTTTTATATTTAATTCGCTTAACATGATTTAGTGGTAATATTCGTTTTTTATGTTTAATTTTTATTTAGTTTTACTTAATTTAGGGGAGAGTGGGGTAATGGCGAACGCGGGGTAACTCCGAACATGGTCAAAACAGCATTGTAAAAAAATAAATTCGACAATTTTTTTTTACCTGCTGAGAAGGGATCCTATGCTCAGTTCCAGACGTGCAGTAGTGTAATGAAGCTGCGGATGTTGTTCACTATAATTTGATTTTAAATTTTTCTGATAATTTTATGCAACTTTTTTCTTGAGTAACACTCTGTTGTAGCTTCTATGGAAATAAAGTCACTCCTTTTTTTTGTTTTTGTTGCATAATATAGTTTTTAGACTTAGTTATTACAATTAGCTTTTTATTCGCTATTACACAACAGTGCTTGTGATTGCCCCCCAATGTGTTCGGAATTACCCCACGTAGACAGGGTAATTCCGAACACCAATGGTTTTATTTCTGGCATAAATTTTTATTTTATAATAAGATTTTTAAAAATTCCTTTTGAGGGTTTGTGACTGAGTAGTTAAACTAATTGATAAGCAATAAATATGATCAATTTTGTATAACTGGTGTCTTTAATTTGCATTCCCGCTTAGGTGTTCGCCAATACCCTACTCTCCCCTATACACTGCAGTCGAATTCTTTAGTTCAAAATTAGATCATGTTTAATTTGAAGGGTTCAAGTCAGTAATAAACTTGATACATGTGAAGCAGAGCCGTGGCTAGGCTCCCTCACCCCCCCAATTGTGTGTATGTGGAGGGGGGGGGGGCAGCAAATTTAGGGGGCCCATTTGCAAATTAGAGGTCCTTTTGCAAATTTAAGGAGCATTTTTTTTCTTCTTTTTAATTAAAACCTAATGGAAAATTTTTTACTATTTTGGGGCCCTCATGACATGTTTTTTAGGGGAGACCTTGTAGCCACGGCTCTGATGGAAAGGATAGGTATCATTTTTAACCAAAGCTTCCATCTTACAAGAAAGAAACAAATAAACTTTTTCATGTGATTAAGTAATAATTTAGATTAGTAAATGGATAAATGAGAAAAATGATTATGTCAAAAATAACTATAAATAGTTTAACTGTTTATTTTATTATTGGAGTCAACTCCGTAGTCAATTGTCATAATTTTATCAAAAAATATTTTGTAAAAAATTATGATTTTTGAAAAACAAATAAAAACGATTTTGATCGTTGTAGAAAAAAAATGTGATAAACCAATCAACATCATATTATAAAATTTCCCAATTTGTTAGATATAAAGCACAATATCAAACAGCAGTATTGTAATAAACAATAAAAACGAACACATATTGTAATAAGGAAAGTACGCACATAATTAAGAGAAAATATAAAAATATATCAGCGTTGAATAAAATTGTAAGTTAAGTAGTATAATATCAGATTCTAATCAGGAAATGGATATAGTATTGACCCTTATAAAGATTAAATACTCTGGTATGTGACGTTTCGAATGTTTTAATGCTTATTTCTAGATACCCCGTTCGGGGTATCATGCGCAAAACAAGCAAATAAAACCCATCTTTACGCCATCAAAGCCTTCTTATATTACAAATTTGTTAGGACATACTATTGCTGAGTCAAACACCCTAACTCTCTTCCACTTAAAAAGAAACACACTGATAAACTTTTAAGAAAGTTGATAGAACTTATTATACAAGAGGTAGTCTAAAGGGACTAATTCTAAAAAATAAAAATACATAATGACCTATTAAATGCTGAATACTATGACATACTTATATTAATCAATTCTACCTATAGGCAACTCACGTGATGTAACCATGAAAAAAAAAATTTCTATTAATCTTATTTAGTATATTATATAAATGATATGTTCATTTTTTTAAAACAAAAATGTCAATCACAATATATCAAAAATCTAGACATTTCATACATTTTATTTTGAGTTCTGAATACAGAATATCAAAATGTATTTATTCATCACAGTTATGGTATATATTTAGCAAATTAGTTAGTAAAGAATCATACGTATAGCAAGTAGATTTAAAGTACCGAATATGCTATCTAACCAAATATTGGTTAATTAATCAGAGGACTTTCTTGTGATCTTGATGCTTTAAAAGTTGTACAGTTTGAAGTAAAAGGTGGAGTTCCATTGTAGGAATAAGTTCTAAAACAGATTTGTCAGTCTGCACCATCTTTTTTAAATTTTCAAATTTTGAACCTTTTGTACACTGGTGACAAAACTTTTTGAGCGTTATTTAGAGAGCACAGCTTCTCTTGTGTTTGGGAAGAGCTTTGTGGACTGCTGCTTGGTGCACATGATGCAATAGGGGGAGCCAGATTGTCCTTTGATTTGCCAACTTGACAAATGAAGCATGAACAGTCAGAAAGCTTTCTTGTGATCTTGATGCTTTGAAAGTTGTAAAGTCTGTGGAGTTCACCGCTGATTTGACCACTGTCTAATTTTTACAAGCTTGTTTTGCAAGAGTTGCAAACTCCTGATAGAACCTTTGGATCAGCGAAATCATTTTCTTTTTTGAGACGGGCCTTGATTCTCTCCTTCATGAAACTGTTGCCTGTCTGTTGTATTTTTTTAAGCACAGAAAGCAGACAGTTCTTCTCCAGTCTTCATGAGTTTTTGGAAAATTGGGCATTTTCCCTGTAATAAAGCACAAAAACTATTTAATAAATTGCATTTTTTGACTAACAAGAGTTTGTAACCTTTTACAAATACTTAAACATATTCTATTAGTTTAACTTAATCAGAACTTACTTCTAGTTTAAAATGATTAAGTGAGTAAAATGTTTCAAATGTTTCTTCCAGAAAGGGAACCAAATGTTTTTATCAATATACCCAGTTGGGAAATTAGCGTAAAGTTTTAATGCATTGAGCTTTTTTAATATTTAAAAATTTATTATTTGTGCAAATGTTACGCCAAAAAGTCGTTCAAAGTAATTTTATATAATGGTGAGTTTTAAATAGGTTACTATTTTGCCAAAATTCATCATCAGGAACACCAAGGTAAAGAAGTCTAAAATTCTGCTTTGTTTATTGTGGAAATCTTGTTTCCCAAAAGCAGGGAATTATTTTAATTTTGATAATTTTTTGATTTTAAGGAATGTTAAAACTATTTTATGTATATACTAAGTATATACCAAAAATACCTACTTTAAAAAGTCTCAATGCATTAAAAATATAGTGTAATCAGAAATCAAAAAACTTGGTTGCACTTATTTTTGAATTTTTAGGACTTTAATATAATTTTAAAAAAAAAATTCCTCTACCTATCTTGCTTTAAAGTCTCGTAAATGAAAAGATAATCGCTTTTTTTTTATTTTTTCTTCAATACTTTATATACTACTTTAAAAGTTGTAATGCTCTTTGCAAAATTTTAGTTGGAAACTGACAGTGCTAAAAGTAGTGTATAAAATTTTGCTTTCTAATTAGCATCCTTGAGTCTCGAATAGGAACAAAACATTTTGAACCCCCAAAATGGTTCTATTTTATCAAGAACATTTAAATCTATGGAAAACAACATTTATATCACTAAATGAAACATATATAGATATTTGCCCATCATTTTATTCAATCAACATATATTTTATATTGAAAATATTGTAGAGACCGCCTAACTTCAAATTCAATTTTCTCTCTCGGGCGGTGTCACCAGATTTTAATTTTTATGCCAAATGAACCGCGAATGTCTCTAGATTATCGAGAATACTGTAATTTTATAGGTTCTCAAATTTGGCAAAATTTTGGACCTAAACTTGAGGTTTAGGTCCAAAACTGGCAAACTGTGTAACGTTTTGTTGCTTAAACATCTAGCTTTTCTTAAATATCATACACATATCACGCCGTATGCATTTTTGTTGATAATATAGTAATTTGTAAAAAAAAAAATATATATATGTTTTGTGTTACTGACAAATATATAATAATTTATAGTTTATTTAAGAGATGTAGGAGACTCATACTTAACTGTCTTGGTCTTGGTATTGGTCTTGAAGCCTAAAGTCTTGGTCTTATTCTTGGTCTTATTCTTGGTCTTGAAAGCCTGGAGTATGGGTCTTGGTGTTGGTCTCGGACCTTTACTGTCTTTTACTTTCTTGATTCTCACAAAAAAATATCAACTCAATGAATGGATTAGTTATTAATAACAAACCGTAGATTGCCGCAATATCCCGCTGTCAATGAGAGTCTTGATCCCGATCTTGTAAAAACTTTCAAAGTCTTGGTTTGATTTTTCGATGTCTTGGTCTTGGCCTTGGTCTTGAAGTATTCAGTCTTGATCTTGGTCTTGAGCCCAAATGTCTTGGTTTTAGTTTTGGTCTTTACTATTTTGATTACATCTCTGTTTTTTTTTAAATTAAATATTATATTGTTTAAGTAAACTAAATATTACCTTTCAAACGAGATATTGCAACATTATTTTAAAAATCAAGTCAAAAAATTTTATTTGTTGTTGCTGTTGTTGTTGTTGTTGCTGTTGTTGTTGTTGTTGTTGTTGTTGTTGTTGTTGTTGTTGTTGTTGTTGTTGTTGTTGTTGTTGTTGTTGTTGTTGTGGTTATTAGGCTGATACTAGAAGTCTTTATCGTCTTACCACAGAGCACGCAAAAGTGCTTTTAACTACGAAGTTTACTCTTTCTATATCAATGTTGTTTGTTGGGGTAAAGCCGTCGTCGAATCTTGGACCTCTTGGTTCTAAACCAGAAGCGCTACGGCTGCACTTTCAAATAATGTATTGAAGATGTCTTTTTAAAATAAATTTTCACTTATATAATTAAATATTTTTGCGGTTCTGGTGGTATAGTTATTTAACCCTTGATATACTTTGTCCAATATGTATACTACTAATTAAAATTTTATTTATCATAATGAGATGCAAAGATAGTTCTTGTATACTCTATTAACTTTTATAATATACTCTATTAATGATTTTTATATGTTAAACTAAATAATTGATTTCATATGCTAACAACTATAACATTCTATTTATTATTTTATTCTGACTAAATATTAATTAATTGGGTCTTGGTTAGAACTAAATTAGTGTTTCAAACTTATATAAATTTATCACAGCTATCACACCACACTCGGCTAACGTCGGAACAACATTTTTTTACATTCTTTGAAAATTTTTGTCAATGTGGGTAATATGGTTGGTATATGTAATTTTTTGTTGTTTAGAATTAAAAAATATGTGTTTAGCCTTTATTTTTTTAATGATAACATATTTAATTCAACCAGCTGTACAAACATTTAAACTTGCTGTTCATACATTTCAAAAGTTTTTGATTTAATTTGAGGAATAAAATGAGTTTTTTGTCGAAAATTTTTTTCGAGTTTTTTGCAAGGTTAGCATTAGATAACTAAAAAGAAAGGGGTCCAAGAAAAGTACTTTGGGGAAAACTGCCTTCAATTCTTAGTAGTTTTAAATGTTTATACTTATCAGAAAAAACACATTGTTGTCTATTGCTAAGGTAGTTTTTGAAATAATTAAAGCAAACAAGTAAAATGTTATGATTTACAAATTTAAAAGCTTTTGATAAAAAGATAACATCCCCCTCTTATCTACTGCCATACATGCAAGTATTTATTCAAGAACTTTAATTAATTTTGTTGCAAGAAAAACTTGTTTAAAATGATTATGATATAAAAAGCTGTTTGAAATGATTATGATCATAAATTGAAAAATAATATTCAAGAAATTTAAGAAATTCAACGCAATATATTTTGATTTAGAAAATTAAATTATGTTTAGAACCATTCATCCATTCATTCATTCATAGACAGTTTAGGTGCCTAATTCTTCTCTGAAGTATTTGAAACATTGAATTCATCTTTATTTGTTTACCATGAACCTAATTTGTCATTTAGTTGCTACTGTAATGTATTGCCTATTTTGAGCAATGACCTTTTGCCATCTTTCAGGCAGCATCATAGTTCTACGTCCATAAAACTTCTGGTTATTATCAGCAAAAAAATGAACCAGGTACAATTTGACATCATCATCATTTTTGAATTTTTTACCATTCAAGGAGTTTTGCAAAGATCGAAATAAAAAGTAATCAGATGGTGGAAGGTCAGGACTATATGTTGGATGTGGCAAAACATCCCAACCAAGCTTCAATAATTCTTGCCGAGTGACCAAATATAGGTGTGGCCTTGCATTGTCATGATGGAATACAACACCTTTTTGATTTGTCAATTCGGGCCGCTTTTCTTCAACTGCGTTGTTCAATTTTGTTAGTTGTTCAATGTAGACATCTGAATTGATCGTTCGGTTGAGTAGTAAAAGTTCATAGTAGGCAATTCCTTTGTAATCCCACCAAATTGATAACATAACTTTCTTTTGATTAATATCAGCTTTTGATACTGGTTCAACTGGCTTGCTCGATCATTTCCGATTGACATTGTTGTAAACAACCCAATTTTCATTACCAATTATCAATCGTTTTAAAAATGGATCATTTCATTTTTTTAACAAATCGCAAATGTTACTGCGTTGTGTTAAATGATTTTTTTTTCAGATTATAAGGAACCTATATATCGAGTTTTGGTACATAGCAAAGTTGTTTTAAGCAACTTTCAATGCATGTATGTTATACATGAAGCTTCTCTACAATCTCACGTGTTGTACTGTGACAATCCGAATCGATTATTGATTTGATTTGGTCGTCATCAACTTCAACTGGAAGACCAGAGCGTTTTTCATCTTAGAGTTAAAAATCACCAGAACGAAATTGGGCAAACCAATTTTGACACTACCGTTCTTTTAAAGCTTTGTCACCACAAATAACACATAACTTTTTGTGAGGTTGCGATGCGTTTTTTCCTTTAAAATAAAAAAGTTAAATATGAAAAAAAATGCTCGTTTTGAATTTCCATTTTTCAACAGACGTCATACAAAAACCACACAACCAATCAAAAAATTTTTTTTACTGATTGACAGTTGAAGTACCAACTATTAAATAACAAAATGTGTTTTACATTTCGATTACGTCAGCAAACCTACAATTTTAACTAAAGCCATCTATGAGTGAAATCCGCAATTACTTAGTTGCCAACTCAATAAATGAAGGAAGAATTGTGAAGGGATAACGTTGTTTCTGATTTTATAGCAACATTTTACAATTTGATATTTGAATAAAGTATTGACTACGTGCTTAGAAAACCATTTTGGAACTTGATTGTTAGTTCTTCTGCGTCATTTTTTTAAAATTTATTTTAGGTGCCTCAAGAAGTCCTTATGGACTTATCACGCCTCCTTCCCAACCGATGTTGCAAAACTTGTCTAGAGGCGGGGTTTGAACCACGGATTCTTGGCTGCTTTTTCAGATACAACATTCCGCAACGGTTGAAAACTGTTCAATAATTGAAAGTAGCTAGATTTCTTTTGGTCGCAGTTCTTGCTGCAAAAACGCATAACAATAAAAAATATCGAAAATGCTATTACAAACAAGTCTAAAGAACGAAAAGTATAAAGAAACATAAAGGCTATTATAAGATTAACATTCTCTCACAAATAGTAAAAAGGAATATAAAAAAAAAACTCGGATGGGCTCAAAAAAGAAAATGAATTAATTATCAATAAAGTAAATGTGTAAAAAAGGATGCAAAATATGTTTAAGATTATTATTGTAGAGTTAGCGGAGTGGATTGTATAGCTTGCAACGTTTAATAATATTACGTTTGATAGTTTTAAAAAAATGCTGGTCAATTAGGATTAAAAATCGTTGTCCAATTTTAGTGTTATTATTTTCAAAGGATTTGTATTAGATTACATTTCGTTAATGATTACTTTTCGGATCTGGTTTTATGCTTTGTTTGTATACTAGTTAATAGGTGTATCCTGATTGTTTTAATGCATCTTGATAAAGTGAAACGGATTTATTATAAATAAATTTCTGTTATAATATAATCGATAATCTTAACTCGTGGAAAGTTTCCTATATTTGCTGTCTACATTTATTTTTAAAAATAGCTAAACCGTCATCTCGATATAGGCAGATATTAATGTTGTAAAATTGTGAAAAGTTGATATAAAAGATAAATTCTATCAAACTCACAAACCTCCGCGCCATTATATGCTCCCATGGTGACATCAAGCCATCCTACTTTTTTTAAAATTCACGATATTCCAAGGTTTAAATAAACAATTTTCTGGAGTTATCCTTATTTTTTATTAAGTTGCTCGGCAAAGCTAACTTCGCATTAACACAACTTGCCAGAGGTATAACATAAATTTTTAAAAGTATCCAAGTGAACAACTTTTGCCATTATTCCATCTATTATTACAATGTCACCTGGGGCAGTGGTGTACACTGGATTTTTAGATGTTTGAGTTTGACACTTACAGGCATTGTACAGACTCCAAACTTTTGTATGTTTATGCTTATATCAAAAAAAGAATGTTTTGCAAAAAAATGGGGTGATTGGAGCTTGGGAACAAAAAAACCCTAATTTTTGGGCCCACCCGGCCCTTAACGTGGGAGCAACGAGTTTATAAAATATTTTCTTTACTATTTTTATCTAAATTCATATTCATCAACAAATTTCAAGTTTCATGCAATAATCTATTAGTATTCAGTTTTTATGACCCTGCAATGTTTACACCCCCCTCAAATTGAGGGGAGTTAAATCTTTATTTGGTCATAGTTTTTGAAAAATAAGAGATTATTGCATGAAATCTGAAATTTGTTGGTGAATATAAATTTATATAAAAATAGTAAAGAAAATATTTTATAAACTCGTTGCTCCCACGTTAAGGGCCAAGTGGGCCCGAAAATTAGGGTTTTTTTGTTCCCAAGCTCAAATCACCCAAATTCTTTGCAAAACATTCTTTTTTGATATAAGCATAAACATACAAAAGTTTGGAGATTGCACAATGCCTGTAAGTGTCAAAACTCAAACATCTAAAAATCCAGTGTACACCACTGTATGGCATTCCGACCAAAGAGCCCCACACCTTAACAATACATCCACCATGTTTCACAGTTAGTAATACACACTGTTTTATCATACATTCAACGATTCCTTTTTAAGATAAAAAATCTTCTCTTGAAACCAAAGATTTAAAACTTCGACATGTCCAATGTTTACATTCATTGGTGGTCCATTTTTTATGTTGTTTTGACCAATTTTGCATTTTCATTATTTTTATGATTTTTGTTTTACTCACAATAGTTTTATGCTTTTTAAATTATCTAATATTGAAAATAAAAAAAATAAAAAACAAACATGAAAAATAGTATTGATAATAATTGTTGATAATTAAAACTTTCTGACAGCCAGTTAGGGGATATATATATATATATATATATATATATATATATATATATATATATATATATATATATATATATATATATATATATATATATATATATATATATATATAAATATATATATATATATATATATATATATATATATATATATATATATATATATAATGTTATAATATATATAATGTTATAATATATATAATGTTATAATATAATAATTTATATGTATGCATTTTGTGTTTGAGAGTGACTGAATCTATAAATGTAGGTATAGCTTATATGGTATTATTTTTAGCACTTCTCTAAATGACTACTTCTATGCCTTTATTGTTATTGACAATAATCTATTGATATATTGATTTTCGATTCATATATGATGTTTTTCTTTGTATTTACTTGTTCGTTTCATTTTTTCGTTTCAGATTTATTATATGATGGATTAATGCGATATAGAAGAACAAAGTATTGTAAATTTGTATGAATTTTTTAAAAACATCTACTAATAATTAGTCTAGTCAACATCTAAACTTCAATGTTGCATATGTCATTTTTAATTAGTTTCTAGGCTTTTCTAAATGTGTTTCTTATTCACATGGTTTAACAAGCAAGGTCTGCAAGCAAATTTGAGATAAAAAGTGCAATTGGAAAGAGCTGAAAGCTATTTTTTTTAGTGTAATTGGAAAGAACTGAAGTGTTTTTTAGTCACTTTACACAGTATAACTGGTACTTATTTGAGTAAGTTTACTATTTTTTTTTAATTTTATATTGGATTTATTTTATATTAGATATATATTTCATGTATTTAACATGGAAAACTGACTGTAATTTGTTGATCACTTACTTAAATAACTTTGTGCATTGTAGTCTAGATTCTTTGTTAAATTTAAAATAATTGATGTAACTTAATATTGTTTAATATTTTTGATAACGACTTATGCATATAAACATAAAAAGATATGGATTTCAATTAATTTTAAGTTTAAATATAGTCTTTGATTAGAAAAAATCACAGTTTGTAAGATTCTTTTACATTTTTTTATTATTCAGTTGTAACAATAGTATTATTACTGGTAATATGTTTAATGATAATAGTGAAATTGAAGTGGATAATATTAGGCTCAAAGAAGTTATTAATGTAAATGCTAATAGGCAACTTAAAAATAGTTGTTGTCAAGTGAAAGGGATAGATCTAGGCAAGATAAAATTAATTGTTGTTGAAGTGTAAGAAATGCTGCTCAACGAGCAATGACCTTGCCAGAATTCAGTGTCAAGCATTGTTAAGTTCTGTTAATTTGATTTTACTTTAGACAATTTAGAACAAAGCAAAAAATACTATGTATAGTGACAATTAATAACAGTTTTAAATTTAAATGATTTTAAATTTTTTTATAATTTCAAACATAATTATGTTCTTTTTTTTTTTTTTAGTTGCCTTTGTCATCCCTTGATTAGTTTGCTTACTGTTGAAACATGGTTTTAATTTTGTAAATTTGATATGATGTGAAATTTACTCTATTAATCATTAGTCAACGTTAGAGAGAAACTGGAGCTTAATTAAGAAATGCTGGGAATTAAATCAAGGTAAAAATAATTTTGTTTACTGGTAACATAATAAAACCAGTTAATACTATTTATTGCGTGTTTTTTTTACTTTTTTTAACATGCTGCTTTGGAAACACTTTCTCTCCCTCTTTCTCTTAGATGAGAGAGAATTAATAAAACTTATGTAATTACTGAGCTCTCACGTATTTTTTAATACCACAACTGAAAATGACCATTTATAAGAAATATTTATGAGTTGCTTGCTATTTTATGGTATAATTGTTCAAATTGTTTAACTATAATTGTCCCTCGATTGTTCAAATATTGTAATAAATAAAATCTTTATAGCCCAAGTATTTTAGTTAATAAAATATCTTATTAAGTTGTGGTGTTATTTGCCAGTGTTACTACATTGTGTTGTCTAGCCCCTTTATAATCTTTTCTTTTTTAATTACTCTAGAGACACAGTAATGTGTGCTTACAGATATTTTATACTATGCGCTATTGTTACTGTATTTTGTGTTGATAGACCTAGGCTAGCTATTTATTGGCTGTTACAGCTATTTTTTTATTCTTTATATTTTTTGTAATATTATTATTCTAATTCTACTAACAATAAATTACAAATAATACTTTTTAAATTAAAAGTTGTAATTTTTTTTTCATTTCTTGTTTTAGGTATTTGCAGGCTTTACTTGACTTTCTTTTTCTGGTACCTGTGTTGTGACAGATTTTAAAAAGAACTTATCTGTTAATGCGGTCTTTATGTCGTTAACTATAAGCAAGGACATTGCTGATAGGGAGTCAAAGTTAAAGTATTATTTATAGATAAATTTGTATTTAATTTTTTAGATAATATATCAAGTTATTAATGTGTTTTTGTTATTATTGATTTAATTACTCATAACCCGTATTAGGAGTTGCTTACTGCTAGTTTTTTATTATTGTTACTGTTGTATATTTCTACTGTTGTTATCATAAGTGTACTTGTTATTGTTATTACTACTGCTATTATTACAATGATTATGACTGTATTATTACACAGGTCAACAACAAAAAAAAGTTTTTTCTGGTGCCGAGCAAACAATTTGTTTTGTATAGCATTTCTCATTTTGATTTCAAATATGCAACTCATTTTTAACCTTCACGTCAAGTTGTAAAGATAGTTGTAAACATTTATAACATTTGCACTTTCAGTTAAAGTGTAAAAGCGAATTTAAAGAATCGCGAAAAAAATCACATAGTTGGGCCGGTAATGGTATCAACTGTTAGCCAACTGTTTTATTACTGTTGGGCCGTTAATGGTACCAACAGTTTATAAAACAGTTGGCTAAGTGTTGGTAAAAGCGTTACGTTTTTTTCACGGTATTAACTAAATAGCCGATCGTTGGCCTAACAGTAGCTAATAGTTGGTTATTAGGATCGGGCCAACTACTTACCAACTGTTCAATGTTTACTGGGTAGTTATTACGGAAATACTAAATAGGGAAATTTCTCCTATTATATTAAATAGAAATGCTTTGATTGGATAATTAATATTATTTCCCTTCCTCTTGTTTTGATAATTAATTTATCAGGTCATGTTGGTCTTATGCGCTTTTGATTAGATAATTTAATTAAAATGTCAAATTAAAATAATTTAAGAAAACATTTAATAAATAAAGTAAAAAAATAATTAGTATACGCTTTTATTGGATAATATTATCTTCATCTTCTTGTTTTGATAATTAATTTCTCAGGTCATGTTGGTCTTATAATCAATTCAAATTAATTAAATTGATCAATTATCAGCAATAATGCCGCCAAATTACAAGAGAAAATCCGTCACCAATTATAGCGAAGAGCTAATAGAAAAAGCCATTGCAAAAGTTAAAACCGGCGAACTGAGTTGCAAGCGAGTTGCAGAATTATACTCTATACCTCGAAGGACACTATGAGGAAGAATTTAATATCCATATAGGATAGCTGGGGCTGGTACATTAACAAATCTTAGCTATGTGACTGAATCCTTACTGGTTCACATGCTTCCAGTTCTTGGTCACTGGGGCTACGGCTTATCGTTCCCAGAAATTTAATCTGTGGTATTCAATTATTTGAAAGAAACAAATCAAACTGCCTTATTCAAGAATGAAATGCCAACAAACGAGTGTTACCTAGGTTTCAAACAACGCTGGTCAAATGAATTAAGTCAACGCAAAGCATTTTAGCAGCCCAAGCGGTTTCATGCACTAACTAAGTGATTAATGGATTTTTTTAAACACTTCAAACAACTTACAAAAATGCGTATTGGACAAACCGCAATAATATTTTCTTCTGTGACGAAGTCGGTTCGATTGCGATCAAGGTTTAAAAACTTCTTGTCTTTATTAGAAGAGGAGCAAGGCGACCACTTATTATTGGTGGCAATAATGAAAAAGTTCATTGCACTGTCAATAATTACTGCAATGTCAACGGTGATAATTTGCTAACTTTTGTTGTCTACAGAGCAAAGCATTTTTGGACTCAATGGGGTATTGGTGGACCTTCAGGTACGTACTACACTGTGTCCCCTTCTGGTTGGATGGAGAAGGATCAATTTGTACAAATGATTAACTCTGTCTTCATTCCTTTTAAAAATGCAAATTGTGAAGATCGAGTAGTTTTAATAGCTGATGGTCATTTAACTCATGTTTCTATGGCAGCAATTCAACTATGTTAAAAGTATAATATTGAATTAGTAATTTTACCATTCCATTCTTCAACATTTTTCCAACCACTCAATTCGGGCGTTTACTATCACGTTAAAAATGTCTGGCGCGCAATTTTTCAACAACACTACAGAGAAACTGGTTTTAGAAATGTTGAGCTGATGTTTCCTCTCTTGCTTTCGATGTTGCATTTATCAGTGCAGGGCTTTCAAAAGATCACATGCAGTCAGTTGTTTTGAAAATACAGGTCTCTATCCATTAAATTAAAAATGCAGTTGATAGAGAGAAACTCCATTAACATCTGAACAAATAGCATCAGTAACTCCATCAACGTCTTCACAAGCAGTATTAACAACTCCATCAACAGCATCTCAACTAGCATCATTTATCACTCCTCAATAGTTTGAGGTGAAATACAATTGGCAAAATCAAAAGCCCAAAAAGCGAGTTAAAGTTGTAGTCGAAAGTAAATGCGTTACAGAATTATTGATTTATTATTACAGAAATATTGAGCGAAAAAAGAGTCAGAAGCTAAAGAACAAGCTAAAAACCAAAACCAACTATCGAAGCAAAAAAAAAACTCATGATTGGCAGTGAAGAAGATGACCACGGCAAAAACAGAAATTCAAATATAGCAGAGAATAAATGCAGTAAACTTTCTTACATTGCAACCAAAATCTTTGGTTGCAATGTAAGAAAGGTTCTTATCGAAAATGGGTTTGTGAAAAATGTCGACCCAAAAAAAATACAATAGAATTTTATTGCTCAGTAAAATATAAAAAAAATGAGTCTTTGACTTTTATCTCTTCATCTCTCATGTATCATAATTTGTAAATTGATTTTTTTTTAAGTTTGCTTGATTATTTTAAAACTCTTTTTTTAGTCAATTAAATCCCGCCCCCCTCCCCAGGACCGCCTTCGCGGCTTTCAAAACATTTCTAAAAAAAACGGAAGAAAAAAAATAGGTAAAAAAGTTGGAGAGAAGACATGCCCCGATACCTCTCGGTATCGATGGCCACGCCCCCACTTATTGAATATTGTTAGATTTCTTTTATTTAACTAATTGTAAATGTGTTTTTAAGATTTTATTAAAATAAAAAATTTATGTTGTAAATAAAATAGGTGGCGAAATTCCTTCAATTTAAAATTATTGGGGTAATTTCGCCACCCCATTTTTTCTGTTCTAATTAGTTAAAAAAAAAAAAATTAAAGTATGTAGTGTTTATAAAAATATTATTAACAATAAAAAAAAATTCGATTTTATTTTAGTAAAGAATTAGTGGCGAAATTACCCCTCTTACTCTATCCGTAATAAAGTTTCAATTAAATATCGTAATAAAATGCGTAATTCGCTAATAAGATTATTGTGCAACAAACTTAAGTAGAGAAGTAGCATTAGCCAAAAACGTTTCTCAAGTTTTAAAAATTTCTCTTCTTGTTATAAACTTGAATGAACTTAACGAATTTACCGTACCTTTGAATCCTTTTTGAAAGGTATTCCATACTTTAAGACCTCAATATGAAATGCTATGTTCTGAATATTTATTTATTATACGAGGCAGTTTATATGTGTTTAACATATTTGCTCTAAGATTATAGTTTTTATTTTTATTTGATTCAAACTTGTTATTAAATTTGTTATTCATTCTTATTTGATTCAAACTTCAAATAGCTGATGAAGGTATGAATTAGCCCAAATTAGATTAATTTAAGACTGGGTTAGGTAACTTGAGAGGAAGATGTGTTTTTCTTGTGTTTTTGAGAGGAAGATGTGTTTCTCTTGTGTTTTTTTATGAAATAGTATATACTTTATTTTCTCAGCATTAAGCGAGAGTTTGTTAGCCTTAAACCAGTTGTTTACTTTATTATTATTATTTTAATTATTATTATTGTTATTATTGTTATTATTATTATTATTATTATTATTATTTATATTATTATTATTATTTGCCGTATATTAAAATTTACAATGAAATAAATCGTGTTAATAAATAAGAGAGCTGGAGTGAGCAGAAGGTATAAACTGTCTTATCATCGAGCCCCATTTTCTTTGAAAAAATCGTCAGCTTATATACAAAAAAGAAAAGTAGCTAAGTACATAATAAGAATTTTACACATGTTAGTTACAATATAAATATTAATATAACATAAATATTATTGTTTATATTAGGCACCAAGCTTCCTTAAAAGAGGTTCGCAATGAAAAGTTCTGTGTGCACCAAATACAATCCTGCATGCGTGTTTTTGCTTACAATAAATTTTTTTTTAATTTACTATAATTAGTACTACCCCATTCAATATTACAGTAAGAGATAAAACTATGAATAAATGAAAAGTATATTCTTTTCAAGGAAGCAGTGTTAAGATATGGTTTAGTTTTATATAATATGGAAATATTTATTGAGATTTTATTTTCTATGTATTTTATATACGGTTTCCATGACAAATTTTCATCTAGTATTACTCCTAAAAAATTAACGATTGATTCCCTTTTTTTTTAAATATTTTATTGATTAAAAGATTAGGTAATTTTAGAAGAACATTATCACGTTTACTAGGTTTCGAGAATAAAATAAATTTAGTCTTTTCTCCATTTAACGAAAGTCTATTACTTGTAAACCACTCGTTTATTTTTAATAGTTCTTCATTAAATATATTAAAAAGAACTTTTATGTTTTTGTTGGAATAAAAAAGATTGGAGTCGTCTGCAAACAATATAACATTTAAAATATTTGATGCTAAGTACAAATCATTTATATACAATAAAAATAATAACAGTCCTAAGATTGAACCTTAGGGCACACCACATATAATGTGTTTTTCTTTTTTAATTTTTTTTATAAATAATACATTGTGACCTGTTCGCCAGGTAACCTTCAAACCAAAGTAAGTTTTTATTTCTTACTCCATAGAGTTCCAGTTTTTTTATAAGTATCTTATGGTTAACAGTGTCAAAGGCTTTTGACAGATCAATAAAAACTCCTTAGATAAAATAGTCATTATTGAATGCATCTGATACATGATTAATCAGTTCGATTACCGCATGGTTAGTTGAATTATCTTTTTTAAACCCAAATTGTTTACTGTACAGCAAACTGTTTAGCATCAAACAGTTATAAAGTCTGTTGTACATAATTCGTTCCAATAATTTTGAGAAGCGAGGTAAGCAAGGAAATAGGTCTGTAGTTGGAAATATTATTTTCGTCACCAGATTTAAAAATTGGAGTGATTACGGCAACTTTAAGTTTTTTTTGGCACAACACCTAGTTTTAATGAAAGGTCAAAAATATGAAATAATGACGGTTCAATGATATCAAAAACTGACTTAAAAACATTTACACTAATTTTGTTAACGCCTGCACTTTTATTACTTTTAAGACTATTAAAAGCATTCCTTATCTCGTTTAGATTTAAATTAGATTCTTCTATAATAGTATTACACGGTTTAATATAAGATTCAAACTCTATAGTACGTGGCGGAATTTTACTCGCCAAGTTCGGCGAGTAAAATTCCGCCACGTACCATAGAGTTTTTACTCCCCCTACTTCAAAAAAAAATGAGTTTAGTTTTTCAGCTATTTTTTTTTTATCATAAATTATTTTTCCTTCAATTAAAAGCTTTTTGGGGAGATTATTTTTTACACATTTATTTTTACCAACTATTTGTTTAATTATATTCCAGGTTTTTTTAGTGTCGCCGTTGGTTTTTTCCAGCAACTTTGCATAATAAATTTTTTTAGAGTAATTTTTTGTTTTTTCAAATAAGTTTTTATAGTTTTCGTAGTTTATTTCATTTTTATATGTTTTATGCCTTAAATATTTAACATAAAGTTTTTGTTTTATTTTCAGACGATTCTATTAGTCATTCTATTGGTCATCCAGGGGTTTAAGAGAGACTTGGATTTTATAATCATCTTTTTAACAGGAAATGCTATGTCATACTGTTTACAGAATTGCGCTAAAAATAACTCATATGCATTATTGACTTCATGGGATAGTAAAATAAGATTCAAATCGATATTTTCTGATAAAAGAGTTCGAAAATACAATAAGGAGTTTTCATTGATCTGTCGCGTTAAAATTGTAGAGTTCGAGGGGGGATTATTTTGGGTAATGTTATTAGTAATCAGGAATATTGGAAAGTGATCTGTTAAATCAGTTTTGATTATGCCCGTTTCTAAACGACAGTTTTGAAAATTGTTAATAACTATATTATCAAATAATGACGATGTAGTCTTAGTTATTCTCGTTGACTTATTTATTGTTGGTATTAGGTTATATTGGGTTAAAGTATCTAAAAAGTATTGAACATTTTTATTTGAAGCATAGTTAAGCAAATTTAAGTTAAAATCACCAGCTAAATAAACATGTTTCGTGTTAAACTAGTTTTGGTTAAAAAACTGCTTAAATAAGTTTTAAATTTTCTTAAACTACCAGATGGTTGTCTATAAATAGAATTAATTACAATATTTTTGGTGGTTTTGTTTATAATTTCTATGCACAACGACTCATAACCTGTTTCATTAACATTAAGATCATTACGTAAAATAAAGTTAATTGATTTGTGGACAAAAATACTAACACCACCACCAGCGTAGTTGTCTTAGTTTTATCTAGTTCTATATTCATGCCCGCATTTAATTTTTTGATATCATTGTTGGTGAGAAATAGATTCGCGTCATTTACAAACATTACTGAATTCAACTTTAAGGATGCATTACAGAAGTCATTTACATATATTAGAAAAAGGAGTAGCCAAGAATCGATCCTTGCGGGACTCCACATAAGACATTTAATATTCTAGATTGGACATTATGTACATATTGCTTTCTGTTGGTAAGATAGCTTTTAATTCAATAATAGATTTTATTAATTATTTCGTAATGTCTTAATTTATCTAAGAGAATGCAATGAACCACAGTATCAAATGATTTTGATAAATCAAGAAATACTCCTAAAGTAAACTTATTATTTTCAAAACCATTAGTTATTTGATTTACTATTTCAATAATTGCATGCTCAGTTGAAAGATTTTTATTAAAAGCTAAACTGATTTGGGTAAAAAAAAATTGTTTTTTAAAAAAAGTAATCATAGATTCTATTATAAACTACACGTTCGAAGAGTTTTAAAAATACAGAAAGTATTGATATAGATCTGTAGTTTGTAATGTCAGAATGATCATTACATTTGTATAATGGAGTTACTTTAAGTACATCCAGAAAAATCCCAGAATTTAACGAGAGCTTCAGTATATGTATCAGAGGTCTATTAAGACTGTGTTTGTTTGCAATAACTATATCATTAGGTATCTCATCAAATCCTGGTGCCTTTTTTTTTTAAAGAGGCAAAAGCTGCCTTAAATTCATCATAGTCTAATTTCCCAAGTAGCAAACAATATTGGCGCAATATTGTTAGCGATGTTGGCGCAATATTGGACCAATATAAAATGTTTACATTTAGCAATATTTGCCAAATATTAGATTTATATATTGGCCAAATATTGATGCCAATATTGGTTCAATATTATTTTACAATATTGGTCCAATATTATTAGAAACATCGGCGCAATGTTGGCAACAATATTGGACCAATAAAAAATGTTTACATTTAGCAATATTTACCTAATATTATATTTATATATTGGCCCAATATCGTGACAAATATTGCAAAAACATTCAGATAACATAACAGACCATATTGCCAAAATACTGATTTGATTTGTAGAAATATTCAAATTAAAATACTTAATAATGGCACTATATATAGTTTTATTTCGTAAAAATAGAACAACAGCTAATATATTAGTATTAGTTATAATTAATTAATACCAATAGTTATAAATAATTTGTTGGTTAATAATGTTAAAATGGAAAATACAAAATCTCAAAATTGAATCAATATATTAAATATGACACAATAGTGTGATATAAATTAAATATATTAAAATGGCACTATATATATAGTGCCATAGTGTTAATCAGCAAATTAATTAAAATATATAAGTATTAATTTGTTTATATATTATAAATAATATATTAATACATAATTATAATCGTATTGTAATATATTATAATATATATAATTATAATATAATATATTATAATTAGATATTATAATTAATATATATTTGCTGTTTTTCTATTTTTACTAATTTATATGTTATATTGTAATACATAGTTAATAATTTATATTATAATATATACTTAGTTCTTATATTCATTTTTTTGTATTTTATATATATTTCATCAAGTTTATGTTCGAAATACTTAAGGTATAAAAATATATCAAATATATGAAAAATACTTATTTGTAGACAAATTAGTTAATAAATTAAGTCATTTTAAAGCATAATAATGTATAATTTTTTTAAATAAACTACAACAAAATCATTATAAATAAATGTTAAAAAAAATCTTATATAAACTTTAAACAATGAAGAAAAGGAAAAGCTATAAAATAATTTTTTCTCTACAGCAATAAGCATTTTTTAAAGATTGACGATAACGGAAAATATGAATATTGTTCTGACAACTGATCAACTTTGAAAACATTAAGTTTTGATGACTCACATGGATAGCTGTATAAATTTTTCATCGTTTTAAAAATGCGACAAATGATAATTATTCCATTATGCTCTGAGTCAATAATATTGCAAATTACGATAACTTTCCCATCATTTAATAAAGCGCATCTGTTTGCATTCTCAGTGGAAAAAAAACAACCAGCAAAATTAAGTTGTTTATACTGTATTCCTGTAAAGGTAAGAGTTGGACCATGGTGGTGAGTTTTACACAATGAAGGTTTTAATGATGGCGGTTCATCTGAAAAAACAAAACTTTGCTCAGATAAACGCTGACACAATTGTCTGAGTGGAAATCGGCCAGTTCTTACCATTTTTTTTAGTGAACCAAGCATGTTTTCAAATGGGAATGCACTATAATTATCAAGAGTACCAAAAAGCCTAACATCATCACATATATGAATAAGACTATGCATAGTGTAACTTAATGAACTATCACCATACAAACTTGAGAGTTCCTTAACAAAAATTTTTAACAGTTTTTCAGCATAATTACAATAATTATTAGAAGTATCTGGATTTGCTAGTATTGAAATAGCAACATTTAAAAGCATAAAATGATGGTATATATTCGACGGTAAGTGATTTTTTAAAACAACCGGACCAACATAACATAAAAAAAGTCTAAATTCAGTGGCTTTCCATCGACTTATTTCTTTAAGAGACCGTGGTTTTCTGGAAAACTCACAAGGAATACAATTTACCAAGCTAATCATATTATTAGATATAGTATCAGCATTTCCTACACTTATTTTAACATTTCGTGAGCCACGAAGCCAATACAATAACAATTTTCGAGTCGCGCCAAGGCATACAAGATGCATATATTCCAAAGGAAATTGAGAAACATGTCCAATATTAAGCTCCAGAAGTGATGATATAATATTCTTTTGATGATGCTGTTTTTGTTGACGATTAATAAATGAGGTATCTGTTCGCTTTTCTGCATTAAATTCTGGAAATGTAACTCTTCTTTGAACATATTCTCCAACTTGAAAACACCTTTCGCATCCATAATAGCCATTGTGGCTTGTTATACCTTTAACAAATGCCCGAGCAGGTGCATCGCATATAAAAGCATTCACAGCTATGGTAAAAAAGGAACCTGCTGTTACAAATCCATGATCCTTAAGTTTTTTAACCTCCGCAACGAAATCAGATAAAAAAACTTCCGCTGTACTTGGTTTACTATTTCCACAAAACAAGCTAACTACAAAAGGTTTATAGGTAGTTCCATCATAATTTACTGAACAAAGTATTGGCCAAAATTGCTTTGCAGAACTTTTAAATAGTGGCAATTCATCAATGCTAAACTGAAGTTTTAAACAACAGTCTCCACAAGTTGTTACTTTATTTGCACTTTCCAATAATTTTATTAATTGTTTTTCAAGTCCTAAATAAACATATTTACCGCAATTGTTGTGGATATCATACATTGGGATTATATCAGCAAGCTTCTTAGTTTTTAAAACAGTTCTAGCATCTTTTGGTAAGGAATGATATCGACCTAATATTACTAATAAATCAGATAAAGCAGTATGCCTTATGTTATGCTTTACAGACCAAGTTGCAAGCAAATCCTGTAAACTTTTATTATGCTCGTTTGCATCACCTTCACTTGAACAAGATGGGTAATAGTCATTGCCATCATTCTCATCAGATGAACTCAATTGAGAAAAAGAACCATTAGTAAATTTAACATTATTTGTATCTCCCTCGAAACCAATAGCTTCGTTTTTACATCGATCATCAACAATTTCAAAATCTATAACTTCGCTCTCGTCTACCAAATATTCTAAATAATTTGATATATAAAGTATAAAAATCGTTATATAATATACTAAAATAACTTTTCACTGTTAATGTAAGAATTAGCAAATATACTATGTATGCTTACTCTCAATGCTGCTAGAGCAAGGTAAACTTTCATTTTGTTGCAAGTCTTGCAATTTTATTTGCAAGCTACTATTTGGAGTTTCTAATTCTTCTAAATGCTTCTTAACATTTCTTCTGATAAAGTTTGATCGAGCTGCATATCTATTGGCTTTTTTTTGTTTAAACATTATCTAAACAATAAAAAAATAGAAAAATTTTGTGATATAATTTAGATTAGGGGACGTCCATATAATACGTACACAGTAAAACCACTGATTTAGGACACCCCTTTGCACGCTCTTGAATGTTTTTAACTACCCCCTCTGCGCACATACGCATTATTTATACAAAATTATGACCCCCTCCCCTCCTTCACCAACGCATGAATATTGCAAAACATTAACAATAACAACAAAACTTTTTCTCTCTTAATTATTTATAAAGAAATATAAAAAACAGTTGTGAAAAAAAAAAAATTAAAATTTTTTTTTTTTTTTACACTCGTGAATTCAATGTTTTTATAAAAAATCAAGAAAAAAAAAATCAAAAGAAAGAAAAAAACCTATAGGAGAAAGAGAGATAGTCAAACCACGTACGTACTCACTCTCTTTAACACTCCTCCCTCGCTTATACACAATTGTAAGTTTTTTTTTTAAAATTTCGTACGTATTCGTACAAAACTTTTCTAAATTTTCATTTTTGAATTATGCCTCAAAAAACATTGTCAAGATGACACTACCATTTCGATCATTAAAATACCCCCTAATAATGAATATTGCTCAATTAACATGTAGTTTAAAGTTCTCTAAATTTTCTTTTTGTATTTGATATCTAAATCTGCTATGCAATGTACCAAATTTCAGGTTGTTACATCATTCAGATCATTAAAGATTGCTACATATTAAAAAAAAATAGCAGAGTCAGCATAAATAACAACCGGGAGGTGTTGGAGGTTCCTAATTTAAAATTAAACTTTTATTAAAAACTGTTTTAGCTGATCTGACACCAACCTAAAACAGGCAAATTATGACCTTCAAATTAGAAAAACCAAGAATCAGCAATTATTGCCAACCTTAGTTTTTCTAATTCGCAAGGTTGTATGTATATGTGTATATTGTATATGTGTATATTGTATATGTGTATATTGTATATGTGTATATTGTATATTGTATATGTGTATATTGTATGTGTGTATATTGTATATGTGTATATTGTATGTGTGTATATTGTATATGTGTATATTGTATATGTGTATATTGTATGTGTGTATATTGTATGTGTGTATATTGTATATGTGTATATTGTATATGTGTATATTGTATATGTGTATATTGTATATGTGTATATTGTATATGTGTATATTGTATAGTGTATATGTGTATATATATATATATATATATATATACACATATATATATATACATATATATGTATATATATATATAAACACATATATATATATGTATATATATAAACACATATATATATATATGTGTATATATATATATATATATATATATATATATATATATATATATATATATCTATATATATCTATATATATATATAGATAGATATTTATTAGAAACATCAAATACATGTTCTAAAGGATACGACGGCCTATACAAAGATGGACACTAACAGCGTGCCCATAAATAAATTTTCGAAAATGCACCACAGAACCAATAACAAAATTATAAAATTACAAATATTATATAGAAACAAAATTATAAAGAAACAAATAGTTGTTCCTTTTAGAATAAATATTTGTTCAAGTCAAAAGAGTTAATCTTATTTTTAAATAATAAAATATTTTTTGCATTCACAGCATCCAAGGTCATATTCGTATTTTATAAATATGACCCTGGGTATATATATATGTACACACACACACACACGCACACACACACATATATATATATATATATGTATATATATATATGTATATATATATATATATATATATATATATATATATATATATATATATATATATATATATATATATATATAAAAACTATTATTAAAAAACTTGTAAAAGTTTTTTAATAATGAAAGTAACTTTTTAATTTTTAGTTAAAAAAGCATAGAATTTATGAAAAAAAATTTTAATAATAATTTTTATATGAAGCAATTATTATATTAAAAATTTTCATATTGTTTCTAAAATAGCTCGTAAGAGAAAGAAAAAATCTAAAAGACAAATAAACAGTAAACAAATAATTTTGTATCATTTCTTAAATTTCATCAGGCTGTTGAGTATCCAACACATTTGCCTCAAGTTCAACTTCATCACCACTGCTTTTGCAGATACTACGTTTTTTTCTGCGTCCATCTCGATCTACAACTTGTGCTAGAAAACTGCTAATTTTCATTTTGATTTTGGCTTCCGTCGAATCAGGAAACTGTTTCATAACAGCAGCTACAAACAAGCATAAAGTTTTTTATTACATGATCAAAGCCAAAAACATGTCAACATAAAATTTATTTTAAAGTTTAATTTCAAGTACATTCTAATACAAAATAAAGATTGACATCATTTAGAATCAAAAATTTAAAGTATTCAGAACCAAGCCAATCATAATTGAAGACGGCACACTCCGCTACCAAGATATAATAGATAATATATAAATAAAAAAAGAAAAACTTCAATAACCTATTACAGCTCTGTAACATTTCAGTTTTACAAAAGATTTCTTTCCTTTTCGACCTTGTCCTGAATATAATAAACTAAGAGACTTTGAAAATAAACAATTCATAACATCTCTTGTCATTTGATTGCAACTAATGCCACCAACAGAAGCCAAACGATTTGTCTATTATATTCATTAAAAAAAATCTATCATCAGATTGAAAAAACCTGTTAAATCTTTTACTATTATAATATATATATATATATATATATATATATATATATATATATATATATATATATATATATATATATAAACCGAGAATGTTTTTTGCACAACACATATATTTATTCCATAGTATGTTGTACAAAAGTAAACAATAAAATGCAAGACCAGATTAATAATATTTTTCTTTCTTTTAATTAAAAGATGGCAAGCCCAATCCCAATCCATAATCACCCTGCCACAACCCTTTGATGTGTTATTAACTCCCGCTTTTTCCCCTAAATAAGTCGATGCTTGTAATACTCCTTGCGTGTTCTCCCTATATCAATCAATATATAATGAAAACAGCATAAAACATTAAATATATAATAATAAAAACATTATGGCTTTAAAAAACAAAAAACATTCAGATCTATAAAGTTGAGTTTTTCTGGGTTTTTTAAATAACAATAAAACTTAATTAGTTTTATTTCCTCTTTTAAATAAAACAAATATAATATAGGAATATTTTCTTTAATGTCAACTTAGAACTGTTTTTTTTTTTGCTTTGCCTTATCTAATTTGGTTGCTGAAAATAACAACCACCCTACAGAAACAAAAAATAAAAACAGTACGCAAATTAACTAAACTTTCTTTGTTTTTGAAACTTCTTTTTTCTGCAAAGTATTGAAACATCTAATAAATAAAACTTGCAAACGGCTGTGACCAAATTGTCTAAAATAAAAAATTTTTGCGTGGAAATACAAGTCGAAAAACCGCACGCGCCTCCTGGGAAAGCTTGCATTGTGTTGCTTTTTTTAATGTTTTCTTTTTTCGTTTAACTTTTTTTATCTTTTTTTGTCTAAATTTTTTTTAATATTATCTTTTAAGTGTACAGAGTAAATACAAAACATTTTATAATATTATTTCAAAAATACACGAGCTGATAATGACTTATCTGAAAGTTATGATCTTATTTTTGTACAAAAGTTTGCACACACGGAGAATACTCTTTCAACATCCGTAGATGTAGGCTTAATTGTTAATAATGCATCATAAAGCTTTTGTAAGTTTTCTGTATGCTGACCTGTATTCTTAAAAAGAGTAAATACAGCTTTTAACTACCTGAAATTGTTCTGTCCAGAAGGCACTATTGGTGATTCATTTTTCTTCAGCAACACATTCAGTTCCTCTTGTAGAGATAAAACTTTATCTGATGGATTACTGGAGTTTGTCTCAATTATATTAACGTCATGAACACCAAAAAGCCGAGATGCCAACATTCCTGCAAAAGTTATCGTATCTCTGGATGGGGTTATTGTAGAGTTCTTTAGACAGCGTAATAAATTCATGACATCTGTATTCAGGCGTTCATCAACTCTAATTCTCAAACTGCCCATCAATTTTTTACTAATTTCACTGTTAACTAAAGAAAATTTCTCAAACATAAATTCTAAAATTGCTCAACAGAGTTGCATCTTCTCTACTAAGATTCTCTATAGCAAGTTTAATGGGTTTCATTGCCTCTAGTAATCCTTTTAAGGCATCGAAGTCTACATTATTGGCTAAACTTATATCTGCCTTAAATTCTAATAAAGTTTCTCGAATTGCTGTTTCTGTCTTTATCAATGACTCAAGCATTATTGGTATTATCTTCCAACAAGTTTTTACATCGAGATGAAGTTCAATTTCTTTTCCAAGTAGAGCCTTGACTTTTGATTAAAAAACTTGATTTCGAACAATTGACAGTTAGATGTAATTTATCGATTTGCGTGAGTTCTTAAGTAAATTATTGTAGTCAATATAATCTTCGCAATCTTTATTTATAAATTCAAAATTGATGCTTTTGTCAAAAGAATCATTTTCATTGTTATCGTCATCACAGGGGTTGCTTAATTCTTAAATATCATGTTTTTTGTATAAATTGTGTTACATATTCCAAGATGTATACCATGATTAAGACAAAATTGACCAATAACATCTAAATTTCGAATATACTTCTTGCTTACAGATGCTCCATCCTGAGTAGATGCAACCAAATCTTTTTAAATTGATATTCCAAACACATTTAGATGTTATTTCATTATTTCAACCATATCAAGCGCACTGCATGAACCCAAAATTCGAATTAATCCTGTTTTATACATGATATTGTCAGTTTTATCATGAATATTAACTTCAAAATATCTTCGTCATCTTAAAGTAGTAACCTCATCAACAGCCATGCTACACTTTATCTTTGTGCAAAAGTTTTATTACACCACTTTCATTAGCGGGTAATTTAAATCCATCTTAAGCTATTGACTGGTGAACGTATTTATTTCTGGTTATAGCTCAAACTGAAATGCCATCCATAGCCAAATCAGAAACAATATTTTGAAGCTGCTTTTGCGCAAAGAAGTTGCCAACAGTTTTTTGTCTCTTCTTGTTTGCTCTCTCATCTGTTAGTATGATTGATTCTGTTACCTTATCTAAACAAAGTCTGTGACTTTTTAAGTGATTTTTTAAGATAGTTGAATTTCCTGAGCATTTTATTATTTTGTTACAATGCTGACACTGTTCTTCCAACTCTTTTGTAATTGGATTTTCCGTTTTGTTGCATATATCCAGACTGACATTGCTAATAATATGAATAGAAAGTAAGAATATTAAGTAGCCATTTTACCCACCGTTAAAAACTAATTCATAACTAGTAACTATGCATTTATTTTTAAGTCAATGTAAATAAGAAACTGATGCTAGAAGCCCTATTTATAACTCTAAAGAAACTCTTAGTACTAGATTAGTAAAAAGGAACTATTAAAATAGGAATGTCTTTAGTACTTGCCTGTTTTCTTAGTTTTTTTTATAAAAAATGATAACTACTGAACTTAAGTTATTTATTAAAGTTACTTATTATCCTATATTTTAAACTATTTATTAAATTGTTATTGAAAAATAACTCAAATTAAATTACCATTCAAATTGCTTTAATAAACGTGTTGCTATATTGTTAATAAAGAAACTCTTTGCAATTATTAATTTTTAAAATATAAATAATTAAAATTTTATCTGAAAGTGTTTGAATAAAAAAATTTGAACATTTTCAGGTTTGAATGAAACTTTATGCAATTAAAACTCATTATAATATTGAAATATATATATATATATATATATATATATATATATATATATATATTATATATATATATATATATATATATATATATATACAAGGTGTTAGCCAGGAAAATATTCTATACAGCGTTAACAGCTGATATTAAAATGTGTTCCGGGAATGCGTGGGATTCTTCTCTTATATTATCTCTTCGTCTACTCCACTGCAGAGCTGCATAGATTGATTAGACAGCGCCAAAAAAAAATACCACCTGTAACTTATATTGATGATAAATATAAAGTCAACACAAAATTTGACATAGTTTCACAACGACATGACAAATTAAGCTCCGATTTCCAAAGATATATTAAGAATTATATATTTTTATATTATAAAAAAATCAGTGTATATTAATTAATTATTATTAAGAGTAATAATTTGATTTATTTTTAATCTTAATATATCATTGCCGCCTTCATTTTAAGAGAATTCTTTTGAATATATATTTCTTTTTAAATGGTGGGCATAAAAAGGCAATTTTTAAAGTAATATGGCAATTTATGTTCTATGAAAATCTCTGCGGAAGAGAGCTAATGGACTTCTACTTCTAATTATTATTACAATTCTGCTTGATGTCCTTGATGGATGAACCCTTACACCACCATATAATAAATTGTGTCCTCAAAAGAAATGTTTTAATAATAGAAAAATAGAAACGGTTTGAAAATAGTAAACACAAATAATTTCATACTTCACATTTATTGCAAGTTCATTTTTAAAATTAATATTAATTTTCTTTAGACATAAATCACATAGCGAAATAAAGTTACTATTACAGAATTTCAGCAAAAACAATAACAAATGTGGCTTATTTACAAAAAAATATTAATCACAAGTGCTTGCACGCTATCGCGGCAACAAAGAGTTCCAATAATTATTTTTTCATTTATAGTAATAAAATGTTATTATGACTACGGTTCATTCAAACATTTAAATTTGCTTTTACATTTTAAATTAAAGCGAGCAGTGACTTTAGTTTTCTTGATTTTTAAGTTTCTAGTACCAGTTTGTTGTAATAAAAAAACATTCTTGCCAGAATATTTTTATAAAAACGTATTTAATTTACGATTTAAATAAAAGCAACCAGTAAAGTAAAGAAATCTATTTTCCTCATTAAATAAATTTCTAGCACCAGTTTGTTATAATCATTAAACATTGTTGAGAAAAGATAGTAAATAAGTAAAAAATGATTTTAGGCAATGCGATCATGTAATTCAGTTGATTTAAAATACCAAACAAAATAAGATAAACAATAACAAAAAGACTTACTGTTAAATCCGTAACTGATCAAAATTTCGAAAATATCTGATGCAGATAGCACAAAAATATCAATATTTTTGTTGACGAAGCACATGTACTACTTGAAGTAGAGTTTGCAGTAAAACCTATTAAGTTATTTAACTTCTCAGCCAAAAAAGACAAAACTTTTAAAGAAATAGCATATGCGGGTGTCAAACCAAACAAGTTTGTTATTTTTTTAGATTGTACTCTATTTCGTGCTAACTTTTTTTCATATAACACTTGCTGTTGTTGGAACGCATTGCAAAAAATTATTTTCAAATTTTGAGAAATAAATTTTACAAAACGCTGGAAAAATCCCAATATTTTTTCCAATACACGTTTTCGCAGTTATGCAATCGCGTAGTTATACCATTAACAGCAATTTTAGAGGAGGCTGAATAAGTGCGAATTTCATAACTGCGAATCTGCATAAGTGCGAAGCAGTTGCAAAGACTGGCATAAGTGCGAACTGGCACAAGCGCGAACTGGCATAAGTGCGCCGAAAGAATTTGCAAACATTGGCATAAGTGCGAACTGGCATATGTGTGAATCAATTGCAAAAACTGGCATAAGTGCGAACTGGCACAAGCGCGAACTGGCATAAGTGCGCCGAAAGAATTTGCAAACATTGGCATAAGTGCGAATTGGCATAAGTGCGAACTGGCATAAGTGCGAATAGGCATAAGTGCGAACTTGCCATATCGCCACTTATGCCAATTTGCACTTATGCCAATGTTTGCAAATTCTTTCGGCGCACTTATGCTAATTCGCGCTTGTGCCAGTTCGCACTTATGCCAGTTTTTGCAATTGTTACGCACTTATGCCAGTTCGCACTTATGCCAGTTCGCACTTATGCCAGTTCGCACTTATGCCAATGTTTGCAAATTCTTTCGGCGCACTTATGCCAGTTCGCGGTTGTGCCAGTTCGCACTTATGCCAGTTTTTGCAATCGTTTCGCACTTATGCCAGTTCGCACTTATGCCAATGTTTGCAAATTCTTTCGGCGCACTTATGCCAGTTCGCGCTTGTGCCAGTTCGCACTTATGCCAGTTTTTGCAATCGTTTCGCACTTATGCCAGTTCGCACTTATGCCAATGTTTGCAAATTCTTTCGGCGCACTTATGCCAGTTCGCGCTTGTGCCAGTTCGCACTTATGCCAGTTCGCACTTATGCCAGTCGCAATTATGCAGATTCGCAGTTATGAAATTCGCACTTATTCAGTCGCCCCCAATTTTATTTAAAGATTTACACAATTAAAATATTAGAGCTTTTTATGTTATTAGTTTTATGTTTTTATGTTATGTTATTAGTTTTTTTAAATAATTAATTTTCAATAATTTTTAGAATTATTATTAAACCTTAATTTGTAAAACTTTATTTGTAAAAAGGGATTTTTTCACCTTTAAATTGGGAATTTGAATTTTTTGAGCATTTGGGAATACCGCGTTTGATGTGGCCTCACTGGGCTAGTTTACACCCTGATATATATATATGGGCAATTTCGTGAGAAAGAGGGAAAAAAAAAGCAAAAAAGTCATGAAAACACATACTAAACTCATTAATTTTTTTTTTAAACTATGTTACTTTACATTGCAATCACATCGCAAATGGCGGAAGGGTTTATTTAACGGTGAAAAGGAAAAAAAGAGAAAAGGAAAAACAGAAAGAAATTATTTTAAAAAATAAAAAAGATAAGTTTAAAATAAAGTAAAATAACAAAAATATTAAAAGGTACAAACGAACTAAAAGATTGAAAAAAACATAAAACAAGAAAATGAATAAAAAAGTAAAACGAACAAATAGATTTAATAAAATAAAACGAAAACAATCAATTAAAAGCGAAGTAACAACTTAAAAGTAAAGAAGTTCGATAAATGTTCGAAAAAATAACAAAAAGAACTACTTAAAACAAAAATAATTCACTACAAATTTTCTACGCTTTTCTCTATCTGCCAAGAGTAACAAATATAATTTATTTTATTTTGTAGAAGTGTTTGTATTTGCCTTTTCGTTATGTAATTTTTGTTTTCGTTATGTATTTTTTGTGCTTGCCTTTTTGTTAGCGTAAAGTTTGTTATTATTTGTGCTGTTGTTGCTAATGATTTTTATTGTTGTTATTAATTGTTTTCATATTTTTTTGTCTTTTTATTTAGTTTATTATAGCTTAATCATTATTTTTTTATAATTAATTTAATTTACAATTGCTTTCATTTATTAATATTACTGTTGAATTTTTTTGTTTGTTTATTTTAATAAGGTGTCACTCCAATGACTAGTTTTTAACTATATGAGTGACACCTAACCTAATTTTGAAAAAATTATAAAATTTGTAATTTTCAATTTTTGGTTAAATAAATGGATAAATGGTAATAACTATTTAAAAATACTTTTAAGCAAAAAAATTATTAAATAAAAATCATTCATTTTATAAAATAAAAATCATTTTATCATACTATAGCATGGTTTTAAAGTTGAAAGGGTTGTATAAATGTATTTTGAGGCTTATATACAGTCCTGTTGCGTAGCGTTAAAAATCATATCATATATCTATAATTAAGAACTTTTATTATAGGGCATTTTTTAAACATAACTTTTTTTCTTACATGATTGATTTGATAAACACACCAAATGATTTTTATTTTTACCATGCCATTCGCTGCATTAAGTCTGACAAAGTTGTTTTGTTCAAAAGTGGTAAAAAGTAAGTGTTACAACAGTCATGCTATGTAGAGTTAATTTTTGAAAAGAGTTGAAGACTTTAATGCTTTAAATCTAAATTATATGATAGTATTAAATATTTCTAGAAAGTTTCAATTATTTCTATTTTCAGTTCATTTTTAATAGCTTAAAGAGTATCAAATGTTACGACCGTCACTCTCGCGGAATTGCCCATATATATATATATATATATATATATATATATATATATATATATATATATATATATATATATATATATATATATATATGCTACAGAAAGCTGCGAAGAAAAATGAATTTAGCTAAACTGAAAATATTACTTTTTATTAAATTTAGAGGATATTTTTTAATTTTTATGTGAAAAGCTAATAGTGATAATTTTGTCCCGAATGAAAACAAATAATATATTGTAGTAAATTAATAACGAATGAATCCTTAGATTTAATTACAGCCTGAACTCTTTCAGGAACACTAGCAACCAACTTTCGGGATTCCTTAGGAGTAATTGAGTACAAAATCTAACTTGAACTTATGTTTAATCATTAAAAATTTTTGGAAAGTTGATAACTCAATCATATTAGTGATAAGCCTAATAATTTATGTATATGCATAATTAACTGTAAACAAATATGCCAATTGCTTTTATTTACAACAAAATTGTAACCATTACCTCTTCACATAAAAATAAAAATTGAAAACTCAATACCCTCTAAATTTAATAAAAAGCAATACTTTCAGTTAGTTAAGTCATAAACCTAACTAAAAAAACTAAAATTTCATTTTTCTTTGCAACTTTTCGCAAAAATAAAATGTATACAGTATGTGACAAAATTGTCACCATATTTTGTTCAAACTTGGTGACAATTTTGTCACATACTGTATACATTTATAAATATATGAATATATAATTTGTATTCGATCTTTAATATTACAGGTTTTACACATTTTATTTAAATAAAACAAATTACCTTCATCTAAACAAATTAAGTTCTTCGACAATATGCAATATACCAAATATGTATAGTATACATAAATATAAATATATATTATAATAAATATAATATACATAGATATAGATGTATTTAAATATGGTTATTGTCTTCTAAAAATACCATCTTTCAGAAAACTAAATTAACATTCAATAAAAATATATTGCTAATATTTAGATTATATATTTTATTTGTCAATATAACTTTACTATAAAATAGCTGTTTATATCAGGATTTTTATGTCTCTCAATTTGAGTAACACTAATAAATTGCTGATAGACTCAAATTTTGAGCCTATTAACTTCATAATATATGTCTAAGTTAATATGATAATTTTTTGAATTAAGACTTAAATGTTTAAGTATTTACAAATATCCATTTCAACTTTTTGTCTCACTCTATGTAACTTTTTTAACGAAGGTTGTGTTCAAAATTTGACATGCTTTAGACGTATCAAGTAACTTATATATCTATGATTTCTTCAGCTAAATGCAAACATTTTTTTTTTCTACTTTAAAAATAACATGCGAAACTTTTTAATAATAAAAACAGTGGCATGTTTAATGTTTATTTCATGAGTAGGTCAACCAGTTATTAATTCTGATCCAAAACAGTATGCAGGGCTGGCGAGCTGGGTAAAAAAAAAGGTTTTGGCTCCAGCATTCCAAAACTTCTAACTCCTGCTCCAGCTATCCTATACTTTCAGCTCTGGTTCCGGGCTACAGCTCTGTCTCCGACTTCTAGTTTACACAATTTAATTAATCAATTTTAATCATACTTTATTTTATACTCCATAACTTATAAGCAAGCATATTTACAGTATTTTTCAAGTTATATTACAGGATTACAGGTTTAACTACTATTGCAATTAATCTTTTATTTATACCAAACACAATGTTAATTCTTTATGTCTTTATGTTTTGTTGATGTGATATTAAATATTCTATTTCTAATTTAAATTTCAGAATACTCCTTAAATGTCTTCAAATTTCTAGATGATATTGTACATCCAGATCAAGGGTGCCACAAGTCAAAAAGTGTCAAACTGATAAAAGCAGGGTTGAAGTTTTAAGTTTTTAATATTTTTTCCAACTAAGAGTGCCATTTATATCTGTCATTTTGTAAACACTCGTTTTAGACTTATGGTATTTTGTCCCCATGTACAACACATAACATACTATCAAATGACATTCATAACTCAATATCCATAATTTTTAACTTGTAGCACCCTTGATCTGGATGTACGATATATATGAACACCTTTGCAGCAATACCCTCCGAAGAAGTCAAAAAAGTAGTCAAGCAATCTTTAAGGCATTTATGGTACTCTGATTTATTAGTTTTTCGGAGTTTACTGTATTGAGATATTGCTGGTGGATAAGCGTGATTTTTATGTTGAAAAAATCATCTAAATTTGTTTTAACAAAGTAGCTTTACATCAAAAAAAGTAACTACATAAGAATTTTGTGTATATATATAGTGTAAGCTAATTAGAAATAAATTTCATAACTTTTTGAGCAATTACATAGGCATTGCTGTCGAAAAAAAATACACAAGTAAAAAGTTAAAAAAAAAACCATCTATAAATTTAAAGTAAAATTGAACAATAAACCTATAAATTTAAATCATAAATCTTACCAATTAACAATTGCTTTAGAGTATAAAAATTTATTCTGTTGATAAATAAAATTTATTTTAACAATTTTTACTTGGTTTTATTTTATGCTATAATGTTTTAGATGAAAATAAAAACAAGTTCATAAGTAGCCTACGCATTAATATAATTAACAGATTATAAAAGAGGTATTTTTAATTAAATATTTAAAACATAGTATACACATCACATTCCATATTCCATATTGCAATTTTTATTTTTACATTTTTTTTAATAAACTTAATGATTTCCTGAGCTATACAGGCATAGGCTTTATACTAGTAAAAGCGAAAACTCTAAAATCTATAAAGTCTAAACTCTAAAAAACACAACTACGCCTACATATATAAGAATGAAACCTATATATGAATGAGAATCATAATATATTGATATTTATATAATATAATATATTAATATAATATATCATATTATAAAGAATGAAAATCATAAAGCTTGCAATTAAACTACAATTTAATTTTTAAAAGTAACTAACTACATAAGTAATATAAATTTTATGTAATCAATTAACTATAAATATAAATGTACATATAGTATTTTTAATTTATCATATGTGCAGGGTTGCCCCTACAATTTTGGAATTTATATGTTTTACATACCTCTATAAATCCTTTGTATGTTTTAGATAACTTATTGTATGTTTTACATACTTCTATCAAAACTTTTTCTGCACCTCAAGTCCTAATTCAACAGCATTATTATATATATATATTTTTTGTTTGTTTGTTTGCAACTTTCTATTTTCCTCTAGATAATTTTTTTATTTTAACAAAGGGTTGCAATTAGTCTTTATCATTTCAACGTTGATTTCTACATGATGAGCCTTCAATTTGTTAGATTTCATGAAATCCTTAAAAGCTCAACAAGAGACAAGTGAATCTGCTTTCATGTTTTCACTAAGCAAATGTCTATACTGAAGCCCCTCTCAACTGAAGCTTGACCGTGACCTAATGTAAAAATGAGTATCAATACTTTCAACAAAACCTTGTACTTTACGCCAACTACAACCATTTTAAAATAAAATTTATCTTAATAATTTCCAGTGTAAAACTTTTTAAATGCTAGAAAAAGATTAGATGAACTTTCTTCTAACAGTTTTGAAAATTGTGAAAGCAAGATCACATTCATTTGACGAATTATGCAAGCAGGATGAAGTACATATTTCATCTAATGAAGCTTTTTTTTCTGATAGGATATACTCTGTACTGATGCAATTAGTTCCTTCCAGAAAAGAAGATTGATTTAAACTTTTTCAAATATTTTTTCAAGAATTCTAATGATGATAAGCTGACAATCATTCATGAATCTATTTTTAAAATCTTGAGATAACACATCCTTTCTCCTCAATTCTATGTTATATTCTACAGCAAATCCAATTGTCATTGATTTTACTGCTAGTAAGTTTTCTTTATTAGTAAAATCAAATTGCAGAAGTTACCTCCCATTGATGATGCTGCTTAAAATCTTGTTTGAATGTTAATATTATTATCATTGTTGGGCTTTCAGCAGTTCAAAACAAACCTACAAAAAGAAAAGGAATCATTGAGGTGCCTGTCTGATGTCTCTAAGATTTTTTGCAACAAACTAAAAATGTAACCAAAAAAGTTCAATTTAGTGAAAGTTAATTCATCCTTAGTTCTCTCTAGCATCTCAAAACTCTTGTATTTTGGTTGCACATTCAGTGACAGTTACATAATTAGCTCTTCTAGCAGGAGAGTCACGGAAAAGGTTGTATGAAGTTTTCACTAACTTCCCTATGTTTCATTTAGCAGATTAAAAACCAGTTTTAAAAGCTCCGTGGATTACATAAAGGTTGCAATTCCTAATGATAAAAAGCTTAGCTCTTGTAGCTCATGCTACTACCCTATGTACCATGATACCATTTACCCTTGATACCAACATAACCAATAATTTTGATAAGAGTATTGTCTGATCTCGATATTGATTCTGTAAGGTATCACACAAAACCAGAAAATAAAATAAGATTCTATACTTATTATGTAGAGTCTAATCTTTAAAGCAAAAAGTTCCATATACAGAACAAGTTCAAATACATCTTGTGTAACTGAAGCAACCAGAAGTTCCTTAAACGAAACATTCTAGATTTACCTTAAAGCATGAAATTTTTTCATAACTCTTTTTTCTCTTCAAATTTAAATTTAATCCTTATTTCAAATTTATTACAAAAAAAATATATTTTAATAAATAAATTCATTATAAAAATTCATTATATAAATAAATTCATAGAAAAAAAAAAATGTATATTCAGAAATAAAAATGCAGGTTGTTAAGGTCTAAAATATTTTTGAAAAATCTCAAGTATAAAAAACCATTTTGTTTTAAAAAATGTTGAAAATAAGGAAACAAATTTATATTCTACAAAAATATTATATTTTTAGCACTGCCTGCTCATATATATACATATATATACATATATATATATATATATATATATATATATATATATATATATATATATATATATATATATATATATATATATATATATATATATATATATATATATTAATAACACATCAATAAAAATATATAATACATATAAAACCAAAAAAAAGTTAAAATTTTAGATTGGTCACCCAAATTAGTTCAAATTTAAATTGTTAACTTTTTTATTTCTCAATCACTTATTGACTTTGTGACTCATTTTCCAGATAACCCTAATCACTTACCTTCATTTCTTGATTTCTGTTTTGTTTCTGACCCTAGCTTGTGTTCAGCCTCTCCTTGTGTTTTTTTAGGTGGTCAAGACCATGCTATGATCTCTAAAAATCTTTTATGTCATACTTCTTTTTCAGACTCGCCCTATCATCACACTATTTACTACTACCATAAAGGCAGACTGGGATTCTTTTTGTTTGATTTTTTTTTGTGAAGGTCCTTTACATAGTGTCTTTTGTCTCTCTGCTGAAAACTGTGTTTACTACAAAACCTCCTGGATCCAAGCAGGTATGGAGGCTTTTAGTATTTCTTGGTTAGAGTTCATGCTCAGAACTAAGAGGTCCTAGGTTCAAGCCAGCTCTATCCAAATAAGCAACATTAGTAAGGAAGGAGGCATGAACTTCCTAATTAAATGCTCTGCCAGGGTGCTCTGTGATAAGACCATTAGGAATTCTTGGAGCACCTTAATAATCACGAAAAAAAATTTAGTGACCACACTCTACTTGTTATTCCAGAAAAACAGGTTAATCCATTGTTAGACATCCAATTCACTCTGATTTCCATTGCTAAAGTTATTTCTCATTTAAACTCATCTATAACTTGTGGCCAAGCATTTCTGTCACAATCTTACAAAACTGTTCTCCAGAACTCCCTTCAATACTCTATGAATTATTTAACAAGTGCTAAGCTAAATCTTGTTCTCCTGTTTACTGGAAAATGGCATCTGTTTTATAAAAACTCTGGAGAACACTCATACCCTTCTAACTATTGTCCAATTAGTTTTTTCTCTATTGTTACTAAGGTCTTTGATCTTTTAATTAATAAATTTATAATATCTCATCTTGAGTCTAAAGTGTATAAAGTGTAAAAGTTCTCATCTCATCTTGAGATCAGTGTGCCAAACTTTATTTTTCAAAAAAGTCTGAAAGTTTTTACTAAGGATTACTAAACTATTCCTTTCTTACCGAAGTATAAAAGTCATCTTTGAAAGCTTACACTCTTCTTTATTTCCAGTAACAACCAACTTCATACCTCAACTTCATTTCCAGAAACAACCAAACAGTTCCAAACAGAGGCTAGTTCAATAATACAGATTAAAAAACCAGAATTGTGATCAAATAGTGTTGTTGTTTTTCAAAACACAGATTTTTATAAATACTCTAATTTAACTTTATAAAATAAAATATAAATCTTTTAAGCTTGTTCAAACAACTTTACCATAACTATTCAAGTGCTAAATAAAGTATATGATGATGTAGATGTTTATATAGTGTTTTAGCTGCTTGAGACATCAGAGCCTGAATATAAGCACAGAGAAGTTGTTGCTCAAGAAGATATTTTTCCATTTCCACCTTAAATTGAATTTTCAAATAAAATAATACAAAAAATGCTGTAAAAATTATTTAAGTTTGGTGAGTCAAAACTGCATAGCCTTTAAATGTAAGATTTTGTTAATAAAAATAGTTTATGTGTGTAGTTTGGTATCAAAAGTTCAGAACTTTGTCTATTCTGTTTTTAAATGTGTTTTTGTTTGCAGAATCGATTGCATCTTGTGATAAGAAATTTCAGTCGTCTACCGCTCTATTTGTTAAATAGTAAACTTGTATATTTTTTTAGTAAGTTCTCAATGAAGCTTTTTATTGTGACTATTCCTGGACATGTGGCTGTATAATCTAAAAGGCTCCTGAAATCTAATATATTCAGTTGAATTTTATATTTTAAACATTTCTATCAAGTCCTTCTTCTCCTTTCTTGTAACGTTGATAAATCTAATATGTTTCTCCTTTCTAATATTTAATTTATTTAAATAAATTACAAATAGTAGTGGGGTGAGAACTGAACCCTGAAGTACTCTACTTGTAGCTTCCTCCCAACTTGAAACTAACTCACCCAAAACAACTCTTTATTTTCTATTACTAAAGAATTTTTACATCATTGTAGAATATAAACCATAACCATAAAGCTTGCAACATAATTTAGATAAAGAAACCGAATCAAAAGCTTTTGAAAACTTCAAAAATATTTTATTGATATTATTACCAGCTTCAATTTCTCTTGTAATAAAATCAAAAGTCTCTAACAAACTTGAACAACAATTTCTTCTATTATCAAATATATGCTGTTTGATAATAGTAGAAATGATATTCAACATCAGTGTCATTAAAACTTGGATTGCTACAAAAAATTTCATATTTTGAAGGAAAAGTTACAAGGTTTAATATGCCATCTTTAAAAAATACTGAAATGAAATGTTCATTTAAACAATTTGCAATATCTACCTATAGTGTCTACATATTATCCAAAAAAATAATAATTAATGATGTCAGTTGTTAAGCAGGAATCTAAGAACATTTTCTGAAAGATGTATTACAAAATTTCAACTCAGATATAACTGTATTATGGAGACAGTATTTTGAAGTAAGCATTATTATAATGTTGTTTCTTTCTTGTATCATGGAGACAGTATTTTGAAGTAAGTATTATGTTGTTCTTTAATAAATAATAAACTAGTACATTTATTGCATAATGAACACTTTATTACACAATACATGAACTAGCTAAATTGTTATTAGTTAGTTGGAGATCATAAACAAATGAGACCATAATATAAATAAATAATATAAACGGAGTTATAAATTATTAACTAATTAAAGTTTAATGATTATTATAAAGTTATCATTTTATAGATTATCATTTTAAATAACTTTGAAACTGGTTGGACAAGCTTTGTAGTGACAGACCATAGAATAGAGTATGAATAAATTGGTAAAACATGCCAGAGTTTAGGTAAATTTAAGTCTTGCTTATCTAGATTTCTATAAATTAAAAACTTTGTTCTAACTTTAATACAAAACAAGTTTACAAGTTTCATCTTTACACAGATGTTGCATTATCAAGCACTATATTACTTAAACATTTACAATGTAACTTTTGTTTAGAATTCTATGTCAAAGAGTTTAATTAATTTAAATAAGATTTCAAATTTTCTAAGAAACTGAAGAGTAAACAAGCTTTTTAAATGTAAAATTACCCAAGTTTGAGATGTCCACAAAATAACTTGAAAGATTGTCTTCATTTAGAATGGCATTGCTCGTGAGTATTCTCTTCCGATGGTGTCCATTAGAGTGCATTCATAGTCAGAAAACTGACCACCTTCACCACTAGATTTGTTAAGTTTCTTGAACTTATCTACAATAAATCTTTTTAGACTTTGCCACCCAGTTGTCCAAATCTACAAAAAGGCTCCTAAATTCTTCCTACTTTTCTATTGGATCTTGATTCCTACAAGATGGAGAGAAAAAAACCAATCATTTTCTCTTTATTTTGAAAAATGAATTAAGTCAGTACTGTTTCTTGTCCTTTTGTTCAAGGCTGATAGGTTTAAACAAAATGGTTTAAACCAAAATTTAAACCAAATTAATAATTTTAAAACAACTTTAAATTTACAGCAGGAAAGTAAAGCAGAATTATGTTTACAAATAAAATTATATCTTTCATGTAAATACCTAATGTGAATGCACTTACTTATAATCATAAAGATGCTTCTGAAAATCATTTTTTTATATATATTAAATTTACAGTATGCTACTTATTTGACATTGCCATGGGCAATTTTTATATATGAGGGCCCCATAACAAGGGGCTTCTAATTATATAAAAATTTGCCCCCAAATATATAAAAAAAATATATTCAATATATATACATTGACTGAGTAAATTGGAAGAGCATGCTAGGAATGTTGTTTATATATCTGGGGTGGAGGTTGGGAGAAAGAGAATGTTCTTGTGGTAGCCTTTTCAGTTAAAACCCATGCCATGGCAATGATTTTTAAAATCATTTTGTTTGCGTTCACCTTATTCAGATTTATCAGAAGATAATGAGTTGATTTAAAATAGCATCTTGTTGTAAAAGACAATTCTTTGAATACAAAAATTTGAGGTAGACATAAGCTTATGCTTCTTTAGTTACGCTAAGAAATACTACTTTATTTAAAGTTTTAAAAAACATTCAAGATGCAAATACCTTATTTGTAAATATTTATTGAAAACTGTTTAAACATTTAGTCAATATAATTAGTAACTTTAATTTTAGTAGTTTCTAAATGTTTAAAATACTTTAAACAATTTTTAATCAATATTTACAAATAGCATTTGCAAGAATTAAATAATAGTACACTTATTAAACACTTACGTCCTGTATTCGAACAGTTATTGTCTGTATAAAATACAATATATTATATAACTATATATAATATATTATATATATTTATATATAATACATTATCTACATATTAGAATAGTTATTGCCTATATTTAATATAATATATTGTATAGACAATATATAGATAATATATTGTATAGACAATAAAAACATAAGAATTTAACAAGGGTATTTAATATTATTTTAATTTTCATTTTGATTTAAATAATAGCAATTCTGTTCATATAACTTTTACTAAAGGTTTATACAAACCTTGGAATTAAGGTCAGCATTCGGCAATGCCGACCTAACTGTCGAGCTAAAAGTGTTGAAAGTTGGCAAAAAATTGCCAACCTCGTTTCTGTTTTATGGTAAGACCTTTGTATCAAATTTTTTCTGCTGACCTCGCAAAGATTGAGGTCAGAAAATTATTGCCGACCTCATTTTTCCTAAATCTTGAGGGTTGTTAATAGTAGTCACAGTGCTTCAAGGTGTCTTTTAAATAAAAGAGATAATTACAGTGAATTTGATGATTTATATATATATATATATATATATATATATATATATATATATATATATATATATATATATATATATATAAAATAAAAATTTTAGTTACATTTACTGTGGATTTTTTTAACATTAAAGATATTGAAATTTAAAAATAATTAAAACTTAATAAAAATTTAAAGCTATTGTAGCCAATATTTTATTAGTCAAAACAAATGTGAAGAGAAATAAAACTTTCTGAAAAATTTGTTATTTTGTTTTTTTGTTTTCCTAAAATAAAATAAAACACAAAGCTAAAGATTAAAATGTCATTCATTCAAAAATTAAATTTGCACAATTAATGTTATTAAGACTGAAATGCTTTTACTACTTTTGTTAAATTATTATTAAAAACAGTTAAATTTTAATGGTTAACAAGCAAAAGTAAATTTATTTTGAATGAATACTTTAGAATCTTTCGAAAATACAAATTTTTCATACATTCCATTGTCTAAAACTGAGTTTTGTAATAAGTTTTGATTCATTTATAAAAATCTAACATTCGATTAGTAATTAAATGACAGTTAAAAACATTAGGCGAGTTAGAAAAAATTAACTAGTTAAAATAAACATATAACTAGTTATTAGTAAATAGCATTTGTAACCAAAACTTTTTTTCCTATTTTTAATAAAAAAAAGCCAAAGAAAAAAAAACAAAAAACATTTTAAGGCACTTTTTTTGGCCCCTTATACATCTCTAGCGGTACTAAAACAGACCAGGGTTAGTCCCTGTATATATATTTGTGCATGTGTGTGTGTTTAGGAAAAGTATAATTAATAACATAAAATTTACTGATATTCCAAACAATGGCTCAAAACACTGGGCACAAGTGTGGTATTATTTGGTTAAAATATACAGGAGTTACTGTTCCAGAAGGAAAAGGCTGTATAGCATTTTTTAATGCAAGCAGAAAAGAAATGGAAGGTCAAGTTCAAAGAATGCATGAACCTAGAGAAATCTAGAGAAATGCAAGCAATCACAAACTTTTGAAATTATTGGGTCAATAAAAGATCAACAACATTTTGATTTTAAGTAATTAAATTACCGCATTGCAATTATAAATATTGCACTTTACTTAAGATTTGAATTTTTAAATTGATAATTTAAAAAAATATGTTTGTTTTACTGCTAAACCAACTAAATTTGTAAATTAAAATACTCTAATGTATCGAAATATTAGTTTAAAATTAATCAATATAGTGTAATTTCATTTTCAGATAATTCACTATCAGCATCACAAAATAAATCAAAAGATCTCAGCCCACTTCAACTTCAGTTGGTAAATTTTTGAAAATAGATGAGTTTTTCACACAAACAAATAATAAAATATATACGAAATAATCATCAAGCTGGAGCAAAATGTAGAGAAAATGGAGGAACAAAATTGTCACTTCCTACTGAAACACACTAAAATTATGTATGCAATTCACTTGAAAAATATTTCAATAACTGGAGCACCATTTTCAAAATATTTGTAAAAATGGTTTAATAATAAATAAGTGACATACAGATGAAATGCAGAATATTTATTGATAATATTAAAACCAAATGGAGCCAGTCTAGATAAGTTGCAAAGAGATCAAACAAAAGTGACTGTCAAAATGTTTAAAGAGCCGGTAAAGAAGTTATCATTTTTATCAACTGAAAAAAAAAATTGGAAATTAGATATCTTCAGACTGACAGCAATGCTCATTTCCTTGCAAACACCTAGATATTTTGGATCTAATCTTTCTGAAAATGAAAATGAAGCTGTATATGACCTTTGCAGATAAAGATTATAAGAACTTATTTCCAATAAAATTCAATTTAAAAGCCAAATCTGCTTCATTTAATAAAAGCTATATGTATAGTTAATCTGTTTAAAAAAATCTATTACCAATAGAAGAAAAAGCAGCAAAGTTTGTTTTTATACATAGAACATTAAATAATGATGTACTGATAAAAGAGTTATAGCAGATTTATATCAGAGATTTTGCCCCTTGTCATTATCTGGGTTTTGCGGATATGATACCAGTATTGTCATTTAACTTATCAAAAGCCACAACAGTATATAACAGTTTACTTGAACATTTTTAATCAGTAATTAAATTACCATTTTTATTGTTTTTACAAAATTATTTTATTTTAGTTGAACTTTTCTTCAGAAAATTTAAAAAATCATTTGTAAACACCAGCATTGCTGTTTCTTGCTATTAAATCTTGAAGTAAATAGAAGATTTCATTTTGCTGAAATAATAGAATAGAGAATTAGTATCAACTAATGCATATAAAAAATTTTCTTATAATATACCTTTTAATTTTTGGGCAAAGGAAATATAAAACAACTTTTTTATATATTTTGTATGTCATAGCATAATTGTATTGAAATTGATTTGAAGTGCATTTATCTAATAATGGTTATCCTCCCATCACCTTATTATAATGAATATGCACTCAAAAAATATATATGTGGAAATCAATACACAGAACTGAAATATCTAAAATATTTCAAAATTTATTTAGTCTCAAGACACCAACACCATTTAAAAACATTATCTCTAATTTTTTTTTTGTTATTCTGTCTAACTTTGTCTATCCCTAAATCTGTTCACATTAGCTTCAAGTAAAACTTTTATTGGCTTGAATTAATCTCAAAATGTTTATATTCAATAATAACTATCAAAAATATAGGTTTTTGAATTATTTTTGATAAAAAGTAGCTAAGAATTATAAAGATTTAACTTAAATCGTCAAATCTGTGTGTTTATTGGAAATTCACAATAGGTTGTTTTTTTTAAACATCAAAAGCTGACAAAATTTAATAAATCTTTTCATTCTTTAACATTTAACAAAAATAAATTTGATTTTAATCTTTTTACAGAACAAAATTATCTCAGATATTGTAAATACTAAATAAGTTTTGATGGGGCTCCTTTTGTAAAACTTTAAAAAAAAAGAAAAAAAAAGAAGCCATAAGTCCAGCTTGAAATATCCCTGAATCCAGAGAGAGAAAAAGAGAACAGAGTTTTATTTTTCCTGGATCTAAGCAATAAGAAGAGTCTGCAATAAGTTTGGATTTAGATTTACTTTTTATCTATTCAAGTATACCACACCAACATCTGTAAATCTAACTTAAAAAATTGCTTATCTATAAGATATTTTTAAAGCTAACTTTGGAGGTGAGATGAAGCACCCAAATTATTACAAGAACTGACATAACTTAAGCTTAAGAGCTAATTTTTGAATCTAGTCATTATTCTCCTTATACCAAAACTGAACTTAAAATTTAACACTCTAGAATGAAAATATTTCATTATAACTGTATTTCAATTCAATTGGTTGTTGAATTTAGGCAAACTAAAAACAAATTTGCAATTTCTCATAAATAATCAACATTTGCCAATAAGATCAAAAAGTAGCCTTGTGATATTTGTTTATAATTTATAATTTAAAAATTGAATAATAATAATTTATAATGATTAAACAAAACTAAGATTAATTCTTATGCCAAGTAGTTTAAATATAAAACTTACGTATCCATTTCCACCTCTACATGACCTGTATTTAAAGGTTGTCACAATGCTTTTAGCCATAGCCAGCTGATACTCTGGTGGGGGATATCTATAAATAGTTAATCAAGTTAAATTTTAATCATAAAATAATTCAAATCAACAAAGATAATAGCTAAGTACAAAAATAGTTTATACAAAAAAATTTAGGCCTATTACATGGAAGTAATGAAAAAAATAATAATACATGTGTAAAATCAATATTTGAAAACTCACTTTCCAAAGCAATCAATTAAGTGACTGCATGCTACTTTAACAAGAAGACGATGTGTTTTTTTATCCATTATAGGCTTTTCTGCTTCACTGATTAAAATATTCTTAAATGGGTGATTGTTTAGTGCATTCATTATTGAAACATTCTAGAATGAATAAGAAACAACTAGATATTTTCTTAAAGATATTTTTACTATTTTGTCTTCATAGATTTGGCAAAAATAAGTAAAATGAAATAGAGCTGTTTACTAAAACTGATTGATTGAGTAACAACTTTCTAGAGTATATCTAATTTTTACTTACAAACTTCACTACAAAAATAATTTAAGTTCAACCTGTATTTCAAATCTATTTGTTCTTTCACAAATAAATGTTGGAGATAGTTCTAAAAAATAGCGTAATAATGTAAAAAAATTTTGTAAGTAACATAAAAAAAAAGTTTTTAATAAAGAAGTTTTTTAAAAAAAAAGTTAAAAATACAACCAACATACGACATATATTCACTCTGTCCTGTAACAAAACAGTTGATAAACTAGCTGTATTTCCTAAAGCCGCTGCTAATTTTCGTCTCTTTATAGGTGGTAACACATTAGTCAGGTCTTTTCAACATTCAAAAATTTTAAATCTGACAAACAAGTTGCACCAAGTTCAACTAGTAGAGGTAATAGATGGTTAGCATCTTTCACTGTCAAAACTTGACTTAAAAACTTTTGAACAATCTCCATTTACTATTATTATGAGATTCCTAAAGAATTAGTAAAAAAAAGGATTATTTTTTTAAGTTTTTAGTTTAATATGTTTATTGCAAAACATTGGAAAATATAATATTATTATAAGTATAACACATAATTGATATACCCGTTTGAAAAAGAAAAAGTTATATATTTGTATTTACCGCCATAGTAAGGCCATAGCATGTCTCAGAAATAATAAATTATATCATTTTAAAATTTTGTTTAAAAAAAAAAACAAGAAAAAAACCCTGTAATTATAGCTTCTTAAGATATTTCATTTTAAAATTTTGACAAAATTTAGATCTTGTTGCTTTTATGAACTCCTGGTTGCTATGAAACTGGTTATTAAATGTTTAAACTTACAGTATTGTTAAATATAAAAAGACACTAAGATAAAATTTGTTTTCAATTAACTTTGTATTATGAAAAAAATTCAACAAATTTCTCTGAAAATTAGTTTTAAGGAAACACATCACGAAATCGAATATATAAGAAAAATACTTTTGCATATCTCATTATCAGTAAAAACAAATTATTATAAAACTATAATATTATTGTATTATATTACTCAAAAAATATACAAAATTTTAATCTAACAAAATTAAAAGCCTTACTATAAAATAATTATAATTTAAATAATAAATAAAATGATGTTAAAAAAAAATTAAATCTTAGAATATTCCTTTTCAAATAATCTTTTAAGCTCAATAATCAATTTATTATATTACTATAGATAAGTGTTGTCTTCATAAAAATTAAAGAATAACATCAGTACATGTAAGACTTTAACAGCAAATTAAATTTTACATACAATCTAACTTGTTTTTAATTTATTTTTTGCATCAATTGTACCTTTATATAATCTTTTCCAATATTTAACAACACTATTAGCGGAAAAATTGGGTATTTGAACTATTAGTTCTTGCTGAATACTTAGGTTTTATTCTCTTGTTTTAACATTTTCATGTTTATATGGAACATTGTGTCAAATAATAATGTTTTTTGTTCGCATAAACTTTATAAGTTAAGCTTTTATTATTAGAGTTGTCATAGATTCAATACTTATGATGCATATTCTAAATATAGCCTAACTAGACCAATATACTAGTTTTATTGTATTCTGATTAAGATATGTTAAAAAATGATTTATCGAGCCCAGTTTAATATTGACTTTGTTCAAAAATATTTTAATGTGGTGGCCCAATTTCAGATCATTGAAAACATTAACTTGCAGATCACATAGTAAACTACTACAATCTGATCTTCTAGTTGTTGTGAATTTTTTAATGAGCTTTTTATATAATGAAACATGCATTTACTTTTAAGGTTATCATGAAATATAAACATAATTTTTTTTAGCATTTAAACTTTATTAATCATTTTGTTGCAAAATTAAATAGGGTGTCAAGATTAATGTTGTAGATCTCTATTAATTATGTCCCATTCTGATTTATATTGACAAAGACATTATGCATGACAAGATAAAGAACATAATCATAAGCTTTTGCAAAATTTAAGGGTTTTCACATTACTTTTTTCAAAAGCAGTAACTTTGTAATAAACCTTTTTGAATTCATAAAACCATGATGCTTGGTTATTATTTATTATTAAAATTAATTTAAATAGTAATCCATGTTTTTTAATAATACTTTTTATTATATTTATGGAAAGAGGTTAGTGAGATAGGACTATAATTGCCTGAGCTTAAACAGATTCTTTTTATGAGTAACAGAGGAATATTTACTGATACTATCAGCAAATATTCTTAATAATTTTGATTTTGACTTTAAAAAATTTGGTATGTAAACAAATGCTTGTGTACCATTTTGACTTCATTTTTGAATCTACTTGTCATCCATAACGATTTTCATTCATTTGATTTTAAGGTCCTGCTATGCATTGCAATGCTGTAATTACCTTATAACATGTAATGTTGCAGTTATAAACTGCAATGTTGCATATTGCAGGGTGCGGGAAAAGTTCGGAAACTTTTTAATAAAGGTTGTATTACAATTTTATTAGTCGAAAAAAATATTATAACCTAAGAACATCAAAAAATATATACAATTTTAATTACAAAAGTTCATTTTCAAAAATTCCTTCATTTGCTCTAAAGACGCCGCGGGGGAACTGATTAATTGCGGCGCGCACCATTTTTTCGTCGATTTTGCTTCACGCTTTCACCAAATCGCGCTTCAACGACTCCACCGACTTCAACGACACCGACTGCTGTTTAGAACAAACCTTTGCCTCTAGAATCCCCAGATGGCGTAGTCGAGTGGGTTCAAGTCGGGCGAATACGGCGGTCATTGCTGAGGCGCTCAAAATGCCAGAAAATTGTTTTTACAAAATTCTTGCGTCGTTCTTGCTCGATGTGCTGGCGTAGAATCTTGTTGAAAGATCCAATTTTAGGTTCAGATAGGTTTGTTGGGTCCAAGGCAACACTACGGCTCGAAGAATGTCGGTGACATAGTTGTTGGCGTTAATTTTGATTCCATTTTCGACAAGAATAAGCTCTGTTTTGCCCAAAAATGACACTCCGGCCCAAACCATCACTCCAGCTGGCTTCTGGGTGCGTGAAATGATGCGACCTTTTTTGTTAGCTTCAGAAGACCGTGAAGCAAGTGCACGATCATTTTGGACAAGAACTTTTCGTTGAAATTTAGCACCGTACTTACGTAACAACCTTTGACATCTTTGTTTTCTTGTTTCACATTTTTTGTAATCTAGATACTGGGTTTTTTGAAGCTTTAAAGACTTAAGTTTAAGTTCTTTTTTGACAATATGTCGGACACTGTGCTCATCAATGCCAATTTCTCTGGCCATTTGTCTCATTGAACAACGGAAATTTCGTCGAATTCGGTCTTGGATCAGTTTGCGGTTGGCAGGAGTGTTGGCAGTGCGTGGTCTTCCACTACGAGGACGGTCCTTAGTGTGGCCCAACTCCTTGAAACGTTTAATTGCTTAATTTTCGATTTGACGTTTATTTTGCTGATGTAGGGAAATTATAGACGTACGAATGTTATCACGTTCGATAGACATCTGAAAATAAAACATTTAAGAACGTTTAATACATCATTCAAGAGAGAATTAAATAACAAATATAAAAATAATAATAAAACATTGTATTACTCAATAAAAATTTTAAAGCAAAAAAAGCTTCCGAACTTTTCCCGCACTCTGTATAATCTAAGTAACAACTCTGGCCCTGTCCTACTAAAATTCAATAAGGATAAGAGGTCGTCCATAAATTACGTCAAGCTTTAGGGGAGGGGGGATAGGAGAGGTAGTCCATTTTGTGACGATTTGTTACGAGGGGAAGAGGGAGTCTACGATTATGTGACGCAACATTTATTTATTTTTTAAGTTTTAAATATTCTTTTAATTAAATAAGAATCGACCAAACCACGACCCTCAGTTAATGTATATACATGTTGATTGTAAAAATAAACTGCACCCAAATCTTAATTAATCGATGTGTACACTTACCTTAACTACCTTAACTTACCGATGTATACACTTACCACTACCTTAACGGAGTAGTTGCAGCCTGTTAACGGACTGTTACAGTTGTAACAGTCTATGTGCAGTACACGTTCTACGCTTTGACTTTATATGGTACAAGTGCAGAACTTTATTTAGTTGTTGCACAAAAGTGTGCAGCAACAAAAAAAGTAACTAAAAAAAATAAAACTAACTAAAAGAAAAAAATTACAAAAAAATTTCGCCACCGAGAGACGAACAACGAACCCTCAGTTTACAAGCCGATAGTTAAATCCAATTATATTTATAAAAATAATAATTATGCATCTTTACATCGAAAAAATAGCTATTTAAAATTGGAATGATGTTTAGGATAGCGATGATAATTTGAGCAATTTTACGCGGATTTATTTGGGGTAAAAAAATACATTAAACAGATTAAAAAGTACTAATTAATTAACTCAAAGAAGCTAAGAAATTTATAGATATTATCATATTTAAAGTCGTTTTGAAAAAAGTTTTTAGGGAGGGGGTTACAAAATTGTTGCGTAATATTAGGGGGTTCAATTAATATGTTAGGATGCGTTACGAAGGGATGGGGGGGGGGGGGTGGAATTTGCTGAAAAATGTCAAAAATTGCGTGATGTAATTTATGGACGACCCCTAAAGTTGCAGAATAGCGACGTAAATAAATTTTATTTTTTCGCTTGTTGCGCTTTCGTGTTGTGACTTGCTCAAAGTGGAAACTTTTTAATGTAAACAAATGGAATATTTATTGGCTTCAGTACATAAATCGACTATCTTATAGCCTGCTGCTACAAAGGAGTGTTGCTACATCGACTATCTTATAGCCTGCTGCTACTAGGAAGTGCTGCTACATCGACTGAGGGCTTGGCATGGGGCAGCAATCTTTTTTCTTTTATTATTTCAATTAATATTCCTAATGTTTATAAAGCCTCCACTGACGAGAGCGCAACAAGCGAAAAAGTTAATTTCGGTGTTATACGCCAAAAAACTTAATTTCGGTGTTATACGCCAAAAATTTTTCTCAACATAACCTTAAATATGAATACGCGTCCTAGTTGTTCAGAAATTACGCTACGATCTAAGAGGGAGGGAGAGAGTTTAGTTGTTTTGTGACAACTCGTATGGGATTTGTTACTAAAGAGTTACGATTTTGGAACAAGGGGTGTAGATGAGGTCAACAAGGGTCAAAATTTGCGTGACGTAAATAATGGACGACCCCTTATGTAGCAGTAACTTTTTATGTAAAATGAAAACATTGATGTTTTTGCACAGTTATGTAACTTTAAAAATTAATATTAAAATAAGATATAATGTCTTGTTTATATAGATATATTATCATTTTTGAATATAAATATTTTAGATATTAATATGAAAATATATGAAAAATGAGTTATTATCAAAATAAATTTTTTAAACAAACATACAGAATTTATGTAAAGATTGAACACTTAAAAGTTTCATTTTCTTAAAAGTCAAGTTTTTATTAAAAATTTTATCTATAATAAATAATAATAAGGCAAAGTCTGTGGTTGCGATGGCGGATTTAAGGTTAATATGTCAAAATAATAATGCTCTAATTTTCAGACGGGTTCCTTACGTTAAACTATCAAGTAAATTTTATCTAGTCTAACTACCTGCTGACTAGTTAGTCGTAGAGTATCCTTTTTAGTTACAGTTATTGCTACATTTACTCGCTTTACTCGCAAAAACCTTTTTTAGTTTTTTTTTAAATAAAATTATTTTTAGTTCTTCAAAAGGGTTATACAAGTTTAAAATTGAAATAATAACGCGGCATGTCAATACCTACATATTACAATTTTGTAGCAAACGGTATTCCTCGGAAACAGTTGCATCAAAGCTCCTGCCCGGTGGGATATCGGCTAGCGACGAGCCAGCGATGGTTATAACAATAAAGACAGCGATTTGACCATGAGAATTGCCACATTATTTAATAATACTATTTATTAGCTGTCCGGAGCCGTAAAATACGGGTCTTGGTAAGTTTATTCCACACCGACCACTATTTCTTTACTTTAGACTATATTTATTTACAAAGCAAAAGTGGACCCAGAAGACGGGTCACGAGGAGCTTAGTATGTAAAATGGTCCATCTGTTAGACTTTTGTCGTAGCAACTTTCAATATAGAACTATCAACGGAGGGGAAAGTTATGGCAAGTTAATAATTATTACAAAAAGTTTTATAGAAGAATTTATTTTAATATTGTAGCAAAAGCATTAGTACCTTGGTGATTATGTGCAATGCTCTCTGAGTGGTAAGATCTAATGTGCGATGTTCTTTAAGTGGTAAGGTTTAATGTGCAATATTCTCTGAGTGGTAAGGTAGTAGTCATCAAAAGTCGCAACTATTCACTTCAATAATAAAAAAAAATTTTGTTTTTTAATCTTGCCGATTTTTTTAAATATAATAGCATAAATACGAAAATTCAAAACAAAACAGTTTAAGCAAAACGACTTTTAATAGTTAAAAAAGTTTTGAAAGTTTTCTTATATTATACATTACATGATTCTTAATTATACGATCTGCAAACTCAACTTACCTACTGTCAATAGTACAATTTATAACTAAAAATTTATTCTTTTGCTAGTTCAATAAACTACCTGAAAAAATCCAAAACCATACCTTCATGATCCTCTTTTATTTATATGAAGTATAAATTTAAATTATACATAATTATATTTGAGTTTGAGAAGTTTGAGAAATTATATTTGATTTCGACACTCTTTAATTGAATTCTTTCTCGCTGATTCGTAAAGATAATATTAAATGCCCACATACACATGATGATGCCATAGAGATATTGTTTTTTTTTCAAGCAAATTCATCTTATTATATATATACATTTTGCATCAGCATACATTGCTATACAATGTATGCTGATACAAAATGTTTTTGCTGTAGATTTAGAAGGCAGTGACTAATATGGTGTTACTGGAACTGGCGCTAATGGTAATGTTATATGTTCTGTTGGTTGAGATGAAGAATAATCAGGTTGAGATAATGGTTTTTCAAATGTATTAAGAATTTGCAATCTTAACGAATCAAATTTATTGATGTCGAATGGAAACAAACCAGTATTTTGAAATCCAACAACTATTTGCGTTCCGTAAAAGTTTCACCAGACCAGAAAAATTATGGTTGCAGTGAACTAAAGCTTTTTTTTTGATAAATTGCTAAGCTTTATCTCCGCATAAAACTGTTTTAGTAATTTGTCTCAAATTCTTTTGACATAACAAAATCATCAATATTTAGTGACTGTAAAAGGTGTAATAATCAAGGCAAAATATTAAGACAACAAGCAAACGTTTTTGTAGTGGATTTGCAGTGGATCTATAGAGAAATTGTTAGCGGTTTATTGGATTAAAAGTTACCAGATCTTTAATCTTACCTCTTGCAAAGTATACCAAACTAGCTTGCTTTTTGGGAGACTGGTTTAATTTTGGTTGTTTCTTTTTCAGGTCTCAGTATTGATGTGTCAAATCACTTATTTGTCGAGAAATCCGGTTTTAATTCTTTGACCATTTTTTATATGCTTTTGCTTAGCACCTCTTCACTCCATCACCTTTCTCTTTGTTCTATATTGTTCTTGTTCTTCTCAAGTCTGCACTCTTTAATTTTTTATTTAACTTTATCAGAAAATTTGAAATTTCTGATAAAATTAGTAATGGCTTTTCTCTTTAGCCGTCTGCCGATAATGTTGCTGTTGATGACTTAAATGCTTAACACACTGAATGGCTTGGCTCTAACCACACTGACTCTGCTGACATATAACTTCTGCATTTCTAAACCTCTTATTCAGGGAGTTAAATTTGTGAACCCTTTTCCAGACAGCCCTTATCACTTACCTTCACTGCTTGATTTATTTTTTCTAACCCAAGCATGTGTTCATTTTCTTCTTGTTCATCCTTTAGGTAGTTCCAACCATGCAATGGTCTCTATAAAGTTTTTATCTCATACTTCTTTTTTGGATTCATCTTATCATTGCACTACATACTACTACCCTAAAGCTGACTGATTTTATTTATAACTATATCTGTTCCTTCATGTTCTAAAAACTTTTATTCATCAAGTTTTTTTTCCACGCACTTCATTCCTTTGGAACTCTCTCCCATCTTCTTTTTTCCTGACTCATACAACCTATAACTTTTCTGTCAACCATTTCCTTGGTCTTTAATTGTATTCTTTATTTTCTATTAACTTCTTACTTAATAGTGGTTGCTTGCAGCTTTTTTTTTTGCAGCTTTTTTTTTTGAGGGAATTATAATAATAAAAAAACAACTTATTTTTTGATTAGACAAGAGAAAGTTAACATTTATTTCTAAATTTGATTCTTAGATTACAGAAAGTTATAATCGGAAAATTTTGTACACAACTTTTTTTTCAAGGCAGAAAAAATGATTAACTGCCTTAAAAAAATAGCTTTTTAGTGATCTTGATAAATTCTATACTGGAACAATTTTGACAAGTTTGATACGTAAGGGTTATTCTTTGGTTCTTGTTCGTTTTTTGGAGTTTTAAAGAGCGTTGCAACTACAATTAAAAACATAAAGTAGCCTCCTAATGGCTCTTTTAGCCTTGGGGAAGTGAACTGCATTAAAAATAAGTTAATAACATGCTTTACAAAATAAACCCATTAACAATTTGACAGTCCGAGTATTTTTAAAAAAATAGGTTCCTTCCCTCTAATTAGAAGTATTTAGTTTCAAGAAGTCAATCTAAAATGTTTTTAAAATCATTAAATCCATTAAAAAAAAAAAAAAAATTTAAACTACGTGTAATTTAGATAATAATACAAATCAGGCTAAAATTCCTACTCGTAAAGAAAAATATTATTAAAGAAAAATACTCGTAAAGAAAAAATATATTACTTACAAGGAAAGTTACTTATTAAAAATAAAAAAGTTACTTGATCGGAATAAACCTGAGAGAAACTTAGAAAGTAATCTAACGAAAAACATGATAGACAAATTGGCTGAGATCGAAGACCGAAGTAGAAGAAATAATTTAAGGATAACCGTTATAGAAGAATCAGTTGATGAAAGTTGGGACGATTGTGAAGAAAAAGTCCGTGACAAGATAAAGACAAAGCTTGATCTTCAAGGTGAATTCATTATTGAAAGGGCTCATAGAGTTGGAAGAATTGATAAAGATGATACTATTAAAAAAAAACAGAACTATTGTTGTCAAATTTTTAAATTTTAAGGACAAATCAACAGTACTAAGTAAATATATAAAGACAAAACTCTGGGAAGAAAAAATATATGTGAATGAGGACTTCAGCGAAAAGACAACCGAGTTGCGGAAAAAATTGTTTACGGCTGCAAAGGATTTACGATTTAAAGGTAAATATGCAAAGGTTGTATATAACAAGTTAATAAGGCGCGATTTTTAGAGGAGATTCTTTTATTTTAAGGTTTAACAAAACTTTAAAATGGATTCCATAAATTCTAACGAATTTAAACTTTGTTATAAAATTTTCCAAACTGATGAGTTTTTATTTAATAACCAATCAGATCCAGACTTAAATTATTATAGTGAAGCACATACTATACAAAGCAAATGCTCCGATTACTACGCCAACAAAATAAAAGAATTTCTTAATTGCAAATACTTTAACACTTTACATATTAATATAAGAAACATATCAAAAAATTTTGAAAATTTCTATTTAAACATGAAAGAATCTCTTAATATTTTTGTCTAATTTGCGTGTCTGAAACCTGGTGTAATTCTGATAACTCAAATTTGAAATCTGATATTTTTTTTACCAGGTTTCAATATAATTTCCTTAGATCGAAAAAAAGGAAAGCGAGGGGATGGTTTAATAATTAATATTAGAGAATGTTTACAGTATATTAACAGAACTAACATGAGCAATTCTGATGGCGATAATGAGGTCTTAACAGTTGAAATCATAACAAAACAAAAAAAAATTTAATTATAAGTTGTTGTTATCGCCCACCTTCTGGCACAATAGAAAATTTTAACATATATAAATGATATTATAAAAAAAAAGCATTAATGAAAATAAATTATATTATTTAATAGGTTACTTAAAATTGGATTGTTTCCTATACCACACTAATTATGGCATTAAAAAATTTTATAATGATTTATTCGAACATGGTGCTTTTCTCATAAATAACAAACCAACAAGAGTAACTCCAACGTCAACAACTCTAATTGACAATATTATGACAATTAATGTTTTCAACAAATCACTTAAAAAAGGTATTATTAAAAGTGACATCTTGGACCACTTCCCTATTTTTTTCTCTATTAATATCAACACAGTTAAAGTGTTGCAACAAAAACAAACATTTAAAAAACGATCCTTTTCTGCTGCTAATTTAAAAACATTTAAAGAACAATTATTTTTTCTTCATTGGAAACAAATAAATACCTGTGCTGACGCTAATGTAGTTTATAATGCATTTTTCAAAACGTTTTATGAAATATATGATGCTAATTTTCCGAAACATACAGTAAATAGAAAACTAAAAGTGTAATGCCACCATGGATCACAAAAGAACTAATAAAATCCTCTAAAATAAACAAGAATTGTAAATAAAATATTTAAAGACAAAAACTGAACTAAGTAAAGTTCTCTATAAAACTCACACCAAAGAGTTTGAAAGACAAAAAAAAAAATACAAAAAGAAGATACTATTTCAATTTGCTTTAGAAAAACAATCTTAATTCAAGACGTACATGAGAAATTCTTAGAGAACTCACTGGCATGCAAAAATTAAAAACGAGCCCATTGCCTAAAGCTATTAAAATTAATGAAGAAACATCCTATGATCAAAGTGTGATAGCTGACGAGTTAAATATTTTTTTTGTATCAGTTGGTCCTAATCTAGCCCAAAAAATTTCTACACCGACAAATAAAATAAATAATTACGCTTTTCCAATTACTTCGTTTTTAAGTTCTTTTGAGGTATCCTTTGAGGAATTTGAACGTTTTAAAAAAATGCTTAAATATAATTAATCAGCTGGTCATGACGATGTTAATTCCAATGTTATTATAGACTCGTATGAAGTCATTAAAGATATTCTATTTCAAGTTTTACATTGTTCAATAAAACAGGGTATTTTTCAAATTATCGTCCAATTTCAATTTTGTCTGTTTTTTCTAAAATTTTAGAAAGAATATTATATAATGTAATTTTCAACCATTTATTTTTAAATAATATACTGTGTCAAAATCAATACGGATTTAAAAAAAATAACTCAACCGAACACGCTATGCTACAAATTACCCGCAATATTTCTGATCGCAATATACGTTAGGCGTTTTCATTGATCTTTCAAAAGCCTTTGATACGATCGACCACATAATTTTATTTAAAAAAATTGAGTTTTATGGTATTAAAGGAAATATTTTAATGATACTATAAACAGTTTGTTTATAGTAATACAAATGTTCGTTCCAATTTACTAGATATAACATGTGGGGTCCCTCAGGGTTCTTTACTAGGACCCCTCTTCTTTTTAATTTACATTAATTATCTTCCTGAAGCCTCTAATTTAATGACGGCCATGTTTGCTGATGATACTAATCTCTTTTTATTTCATAATAACATAACGACATTATTCCAAAATATGAACCTTGAATTAACAAAAGTTTCTAACTGGTTTAAAAAAAATAAGTTGTCATTCAATGTTGAGAAAACAAATTCGACACTTTTTCACCAAACTTCAAAAAAAAAGTTATTGCCTCCTGTCATACCTTTACTTTTTATTGACAAAGTTCAAATTAAAAGAGAAATAACTACTAACTTTTTAGATATCTATATTGATGAAAACCTTAGTTGAAGAAAATTGCTCGAAATATAGGAGTTATGTATAAAGCTAAAAACTTTTTAAATAGGTACAGTTTAAGACAATTATATTTCTCTTTAATCCACTTCCATATAAATTATGCAAACATTGCCTGGGGTAATACCAACAAAGCTAAACTGCTACCTCTTTATCGTCAGCAGAAGCATATTGCTCGTCTTATTAATTATAAAGATCGACTTGCTCATGCCAAACCACTTTTATTTCAAATGAAAATTCTTAATATTTATCAACTGAATATTTTTAATATACTTTGTTTTATGTATAAATGTAAAACTAACACATCTCCTGCTTCCTTTCATAACTTATGTACCTTGAAAGAAACAAATAAATATAACTTAAGACATGATAATCTAGTTCGGCAACCTTTTTCTCTAACTAATTTTGGAAAGTCATGTATCGCATTTCGAGGAACTTTTCTTTGGAACAAAATAGTTTTGAAAAGTTTTGATTTTTCCCATGAATGCAATTACTTTTCATTCACAAAAAAACTTAAAGAAATAATTTTATCTTTTGAAGACTTATCTATATTTTTAACATTTTATGAAAATATGAAACTTATTATATAATGTTATATACAATAATATCGGATTCATTATTTATGTGCTTATGAAATAAGTACTATTTTATACAAACTTTGTATTTATATATAAGAATCAATTATAATTTCTTTACAAATTTATTTATATATTACGAAATTTATTATTATATTACGAAACCTATGTTTTTCGCAAATTATTTCTTTGACAGTTTTGTTTTATTCTTTATTTAATGTTATTTTAATGCAATTAATATTCACGAGCGGTTCTCGATGATAAAACCTAAAGGTCTTCTGCGAGTCTCCGCGCTCTATTTATTATGTTTTTTATTTTTATACTTATATATTTTATTATATTTGTTATTGTATAACGATTTTTTAATTGTTACTGTATAACGATTTTTTTAATCTTAACTATCTTATTGTATAAATTTATTTAATATATAAGAGAAGAACAAAAATAGAAAAAAAATGAAAATAAAAAAATAAAAATAAAACTCAAAAATTCTTTTGATTCTAAAATTGCATTTCGGTTTGAAAAATCGGAAAAGTTGCATCTCAAATCGAAAAATCGAAAAAGTCGCATCTCGATTTGAAAAATCGAAAAGAACTCAAAAATCTTCGGTAAAAATTAATACGGAAAATAATTTTAAGATTGAGCGCGAAATAAATCGTTTGACAAAGCAAAATCAAAAATGTATCAAAAAATTATCAAACAAATAATTATAAGAAAATTAAACTATACACAATGACGTTTTAAATATCAACGAATTTCATCGTAATTTTATGAACTACATATAACAGTTAGTAATAAAATTTCTATAAAATATTTATTAATGATGGTAGAGGAAACAACAGAGGGGTCTATAGAGGGGTCCTTTCAACCTCCTGTCCTGAAAGGTCAAGAATTTGAGTCGTATAATTTAGAAAAGGAATTAAGTTTTAGTGAAAAAACATCTGGTGATAATGTTGCATTGATTGATATTAACAACAGTTCTGTTGACAGTAACTTAAGTACAAATATACCTACTTTAAATACTAATGACGACAATAATGATTCAGAAAATGAAGTTTTATCAACAAAACAAAAGAAATTCAAAAATAATTTATCATCTGAAGCAAAAAGAAATAAAAATAAAAATCTAGCTGTCTCTAGCGATTCTGAAGATGAAGTTATTAGTTTAAAAAAACCTATCATCAATGAATCTAAGGATTCTGATTTTTTAAAAAATGAGCATGTTGAATCAGTTATTTTTGAGTCTGATAATTCTAAAAATCCTACGAAAAAGAAGTTTAGTTTTTATGATAGTAGTGATGAAGAAATTTCAAAAAAAACCAAAAGTAAGGATTACCCTAAGCAAAAAACTAACCATGAAAATAGAAAATATTCAGAAAGATCTCATATCAAAAAAGAAAAGATGAATAATTTATTAACCAAAATTAAAAAGAAAAAAAAAAATAAACCAAATACTGAATGTGAAAAAACAGTTACAAATTATCTTGAACCAGAAAACATTATGCTTGCCAATTTAGATAATAAAGATTTGTCTTCTCAATATGAATCATTTTGTAAAAAGGAATCAGAAGAAAATTTTGTCCCAAGCAATAATATATGTGATGATTTTAAAGAAGAAACTAAGAAAAGTGAAGAAGATGAAGAATATAATATAAAAGAATCTATTGATATTCCTAATAAAAAAAAGGTAAATTGGCATTGATTTTTGGCTTTTATTAACTACAGTTCATACAACATTCATATAAATAAATAGTTAAAATTTAAATCCTATTGTTAATTAGTCCAATGACTCGAGTATGCTAGTAATTACACAAAAATGTAAAATCATGCATATCACTAAAAGAAAAAAGTTAATTCAAATATTAGCAAATATTATGTTGGTAATGATCAATTGGATATTGAAGAATTTGAAACTGATTCTAACGTCATGAAACACATGATACTAAAATATCATGATCTTATTTTATGATGTGTAAAACATGTTGATCATTTTATGATGTGTAAAACATGTTGATCATTTTCATTCTCGAATGCTAATATAGTTAAATTGTTATACATTTCGCTCATCATCAACATCATATTTAACATCCTCATCTTTAATATATGTCTGCTATTTTGAATCCATTAAGGATAAATGTATTATTTTTTTACCTTATTATTATTTCTTTCAATAATTATTTATATAAAATATACTGTTAATGGTTTTTTAAAGTGGTTAGTTTTACCAAGTGATCTCAAGGTGTGTTTAAAATGTGTAAAATATGTCTTGAGCCTTTTATAGCAGGCTTTGGTCAGGAAGGCAAATAATATTTTGTTTTGATGATTTGACCATTGTTTTGATGATTGACACATTTTCAAAATTTAAATATACACTGAAAAAAATTTATTTTAAAAAAGAAAATAAATCTAAACAAAAGAGACAAAGAACTTAACTAAAACTAAAATTCAACTAAAGTTAAACTCATAAAAACTAAAATGCTAAGTTTATTTAAATCAAGTTTTTAATTACGTTTTGAATAATAAACTTTGAATCTTTTATCTTTACTGATTGCTCAGTTCAATATATTTCAACTAATGGCCTGTGGGACACTATCTCTGATTTTGTGGGACACTTTCTCTGATATATTATTATTATGTAGATAGGTTAAATTTAAAATTTCAGTCTTTCAAGTACACCAGTTTAGAAATTATATTATAGCTATAGATGTAGATATTGATAATTATAGCTTTATAAACACAACGCATTGGCCTTTTGATTTACAAATGCTCAAAATAGACTACTTTAGAGCCTTATAACTTTTTTCTCACTTTCAAGTGTCTAATTTTTTTTAGAACAATTTTTTGGATAGTTTTCTCTTAAAAAAAGTGGTTTTTATTGATAATTATAACATCCTTAACTTTTGAAAAAAACGAAAAAGTTAAATGTAGTATTTTTCTATTCATAAACAAGTCTTTACAGGCACATTTTCTGATTAGTTACTACTGCTTGCAATGAATGGGCAAAATATAAGCAGCTTGTTGCAGTTTAGAATATATATTTCAAATGTATTTAAAAGTATATTGCCTATGTATCATTGTAAATTTTAACCAGGAAATAAGGTCATTAGATCCAACTACATAAAAATGCGAACTTTATAAACTTGTCATGTTTGCACTAAAAATGCCAGCCTTTTAAAATAGCCCTATTTTCCAGTGCTGCTCTAACCTGCCTACTGGCCCGTGTGAGGGGTGTAACCAAGTCATTTTCAACAAAAACAAAAAAAAAATCTTGTTTGCCCTCTCCTTAATCTGGTCTTTAGTGGATAGTGGATAGGGGCACAAATAAAGGGGCAGTTAAAAAAAATGAGCTCATTTTTATCGCAATTGTTTTTTTGGTTTTCCTTACTTAACAATTTTTTTTTTTTACTCAAAATTAAATTTTGAATAAACGGCCGCATCAAAAATTTTCACAAAATGTAAGTCAAATTTTTTTTTTTATATAACACAAGTTAAGTCAGTGATTATTTTTTTATAAAAGATATATATCAATATATAAGCAATATAATTTTAATAAATGATGTTGGAAAAATAATCTTTGCTTTCACAACAAAATCATTTAAAAAATAATAAACTTTTAATAAATAAAGTAAATAAATTAATGTAATTTTTTAATTTTACTCACTAATTTTTTTTAAATAAAAAATCATTTGTAGTTGCAAAGCCGCAAATTTATGAAATAATCATTTAAAAATTTAACATAATTTAATTCATTTATGCAAATGTCATAAAAAGAAAGCAATTTGTAAATATCAAACATTTTTAAAAATGTAATATTAAATTTTATTATTTGATATTAAAAAATAAAATAAAAAAACATTGCCTTAAAGTATTAATAAAAAATAAGTTAAATAACATTTAACTCGTTTTGCGGTAATTAATATTATTGCAGTAATTTAAAAAAGTTAATGTCTTTAAAAGATAAAAATAATAAAGAGAATTTTATGACATCAAATTCACATTAGGCTATTGCATTAAGCATTTTTTATTTAAAACAAGGCTTGCAATGGATATCTGGTGTAATTGGATACTTGAAATATTTTCCACCATTTTGTAAACAACTGACACAAGCAGAATCAAATTTAACAATATGTTATCTTTCCACGAAAAATTCACCAAAATAATGCACTTATACCCGATCAGCAACTTTAGGATTATTGATTCAAAAATAACTCTTGAAAGCAAATATCTTCCAGCATGTCAAAAATGTCAAATTTACTGCTCATTGATATTACATTTGCTCAGAAATAATGATATCTGCAAGTTTTTTTAATAGCAGTAACATTCTCAAATACTTTATTTGTATTAGCTGTTTTGGTGTCAGGTACATAGAGAATTATAAAAATAAATTTAAATCTTTTAAATCAAGAGATTTTTAAAAATATATTTAGTAAAATTTTGTTTTAATAAGTTTCTATACAATTTTCTTTTAAAAAAATTAGGATTGACTTTTTATAACAAATAATAATATAAACTATTTTAAATTTTTTTAGTTAAAAGTCCATTATGATAAAAAAAATGTGCATAAACTAAGATAAAAAAAATGCTATATACATGATGTTTTTACAGTTTTCTTTATCTTTTTCGATCAACCTTTAAAGATTTTTTTTTAAATCTTCAAAGGTTGATTTCCAATTGGTCCTTGAAAAAACATTTTATTAATAACTCTTTTATCAGTACCACCTACTCATCACATGTGCTGTGTCAAAAAATGCCAATCTGCTCCAATTCATAGTCTTTTTTATGAAAAGAAAGGTGTTTTAAATTAAACCTATAATATGAAAAATAATACCTATTCAGACAGCGGTGAATAATTTTTTATCAAATTTAAAAATATCATTTCGAGAGCCAAATATAATTTGGTTAAAATTGCCAAATTGTTTAATTGATTAAAAAGATTTTCATTAAACGATTTTAAAATTGATTTGAAAATGTTACACTTTTTTGCAATCTTGACCAATAATTGTTAAACTTTAAAGAAAATTAAATAAGCAATAAATGTTTTACAGAACAAATTTCATTAAATATATTCTCAGATGATTAAATAAGAATTTCAAGAATATTTGTTATTGTTATTTATATAAATGCTGTTAATTAAACTTTCATAAAGTAATACAAAATAATTTTTTTCAACAGAATCTTAATAAGGTTAATAAATTGCAATATCTGGGAATTAAAGTTCTCAGTTTATTAAAAACTGTGAATACTGCTTTAATGAAACAGTCAATTTATCATATTGCAAAAATTAATGAAAAAACAAAACAATAATTTACTACTGCAAAAGTAGTAACGGTCCTAATGTACATATTTTTAATTATTGTTTTTTTAAACACAAGGTAATTTAAGGGTTATAAATTAAAAAAGAGTTTTATGAAAAAAATAATTATTATTATAGGTCCGAAATCAAAAATTATGCTAAAGCTATTTGCGCATTGTATAAAGCATTAAAATCTATTTTTGTTTAGGGAGAAAGTTTAAGGAAATGTTTATTTCAAAATTTAAATGTTTTAAATTAGAAACTATTTAATTGATAATAAAAATAATAGTGAAAAAGATATGTTTTTAGAATAACTAAAAAGTTTAAATTAGTTTTAATATATTTTTAGACTCCGCTGTCTTTAATTTTGTATACATATCTGCAAGAGTTAGGAGTATTTAATTATTAAGAAAATATTGAATAAGATTTAATTAAATATAAAAGTGTTTTATATCTTATTTCACGATTTCTTTTATTTAAAATATTTGATCTCCACTAAATTCCTTTATATTGTTGTGATTAGTGGTTGTTTTTTTAATAATTATATTGCCCTTTATTTTTCTAGTTTTATCTGATGATTTGATAAAATGATGAGATGATAAAATGAATTACAGTATTTAAGTTTAAATCATAATTTTTAATAAAAATAATAATAATATAATGAGATTTTATATCTTAATTCGAGATATATATAAATATTTTTTATTGAATAACAGCTATTGAGTTTAGTGATTAAACCAGAGTTAACGGTTTATAGAAAGCTATCGCAATTCACTATCGCCTTATTTGATCCCTGTATATAATGCACATAATAATAATATGTAAAAATCACAAAAATCAGAAATGGTGTCTCCCCAAGTATTTTTAAAATTGGTTGAAATATAATAAACTGACCCTAATGTTAATAGAATATTATGGAAACCAGCATTGGCATTAAAAAACCTGCCTAATTAAACTCAATAAAACCCGCCTAAAAAAACATAATAAAACCGGGGCAATCTGGGTTTTATTGGTTTTTTTTAAAGATTTTTTATAATTTTATGAACTATTATAACCATTATTACCATTATAACTATTACATTATTAACTAAATTAATTATTAACTATTATTATTAACTAAATTATCATTAACTATTATTATTAACTAAATTATCATTAACTATTATTATTAACTATTATAACCAACAATAACAGCTATCAGAGCAGATTTACAAATATTTGAATTATTATTTGGAAATTCATTATCACAATTTTTATTCAAATATTTTTACAGATTGAGATACAGATTGTCACTTTTTTACTTTTTATGTTATTCACTTTCCAAGGCCGCTACAATCGAGGAGGCCACTACAATCGAGAAAAGAAGGCCACTACAATCGAGGAGGCTTATTGTAGTCACAACCCTCTCTTAACTCTAACTCCGAAACACAAACCTTTATAAACAAGGCTGCTGCGCCATGAAACAAGTTTGTTCATTTGAATTTCAAATTCAAATTCGAAGTTCAATTGAAACTTCAGTTACTTCCTCCCCCATTCTCCAGCCTTCTTTTTCCCTTTTCTCGTTGACATTTTTAATTAAAAAAGATATTACCTTTAAATCTAAAATATATCAATACATATAGATTTAATGTAAAAAAAATTTTTTTAATGTTTAAAAATCTTTTTTAAAATAATTTGAATTATTCTTGTTATAAATTATTAAATAACATTATACAAAATATATATTTAATAAAGTTAAAGTAAAAAATAAAAAATAAAACCCGAAAAAACCAAGTATACCCAATAAAATCTAAAATTACTCAAAATAACATACTGGGCCAGGTTTTTTTTAAAAAATCTGGGTTTTTACCAACCCTATGGGAAACCCTTAAAAAGATCGCCAAAATTGCCTCTTGACATTTTAATTCAATGTTTAAAAATCTATTTGATAAATTAATAATTTAAAAAAACATTTTAAACAATTCGAGCTTAGAATATTTTGCTCACAACTTAATTGAATTGGCCTTTATTTTTCAAAATGGTCCAAAGATTAGGCATTAAATTGGTATTTCTGGTATTTTATGTTTAGTCACACAATTGTTAGAACAAAAGCTTAGAAATTTAAGTTCGCAGTTTTGACTGTCACAACCAAAAAATTAGATAAAGTTATACTTTTGATAAAGGCATTGCAGTAAAATCTCATTAATGTGTCAACCAAGAACCAAGAGGCTGTATGTCCATTTTTTGTGTTTTTGTGTATCACTATCATTAATGGTCAGTTTTTTTTTAGATTTTTTAATTACTGTTTATCTATATTTTTTTATATAATTAATTAATGTTGTGCTTTATTGAAGTAAAATATATGGTACATTTTGTTACTTAGTGTTTGTTTTATTTGTTTTTCTGATGATGAATCCATTTCCGTTGACTTTATCCAGCAATGCTTTGTTGTTTTGTTCTTTACATATTATTTCATATTAGAACAATGATATTGGGTAGTTCAAAAAATATATTATATATTTATTAATATATAATAATGTTTATTTCTATATTATACTAATAAATAATTTAATATTAAATAAAATAGGTGCTAAATTAAAATAAAATAAATTTTATATTAAATTTATTTTAGATTAAAGTAAAGCGAGTCTGTAAAAGTGAAGTTCAAGAAGTAAAAAGTGAACTGCAAAGAATGTCTAGAGGTATTGTTTAGTTAATAATTTTATTATCCTTTTAAATGTTAATGTGTCTTTTAAATGTTACTATTTTATTATAATTTCAAGTTAAAAAAGCAGGGGTTTTTTAATTTTTTTAGAGCACTGCACTCGGTTTTAAAATAAAAAACTGTGAGATCTGACTTAATGTAAAATCTTTTTAAATTGATTTTGGAGGTTGTATTTAAGTTTTCATTGGTCTTTTAGTTTTACAAATTATTATTAGAATTAAAATTTGCAAATAGAACTATTTCAGCGCTCAACTTGTTTATCCGCGCAGCGTCCTTGTTCGTTAAGGTTATTGTTTCGAGTTTAAAGAGTTGAGAGGGTTATAACCACAATTAAGTAGCCTCCTCATCTGTAGTGGCCTTCTGGGCCTTGGGAAGGTGAATTTAGAAGGAAAAAAAAAAAATTTAATTATACGAAGATATATATTATATTAAATATAGATTATTATTAATATACTAAAAGTTCATGAATTTAACTAAAGAGATGACAACATATTTATATCAATTGCATATTTTTAAATGACATATTTAAGCATATCTATTTTTATTAATATCTTTTTATTTATATTTTTATTAGTTAATATCATTAGCTAAGGAAAATAAAAAAGAATAAACATTTCCACACAGTTAATCATTAACAGTGTTCTATAAAAATATGTGAAAAGTTTGAAGCTTTAAAAAAGGTACACCCACAGGTTTTCTCGTTTTTAAATTTATGTTACGTTCTGTAAAAATGTTACAAATTTTTAAGAAAAATGTCAAAACAAGAAGCTTATGGAAAACAAATTTACAAATTTTGTTTAGGACATTGATCTTATAGAAAGAAGTTCACCTCAAACCATTTTCAAATAGAAAAAATTTAAAACCAACCATCTCCCACATTATCCTGATTATAAAAGAGTTAAAGTGTTTTTCATTCATTTTGTCAAAAAAAAGTGAATGAGAAACAGATTAGGCGCTTTAAAATCATGTCTGATCACCATAATGGAGTTTCCCAAATGCATGCTGCTCAAAATCTCTATTGTTAGACTGCACTGATTATTTACTTGTTATAAATGTTAGCTAGCATTAGTTCCCATAAAATGAAAAAATTTCAATGCAAAGTAATGACCATCAAGAAACAATGTGCCAAAGATGTGACCATGAAGGAAAATTGCCTTTTATTGAAGAATATTTTAATGATAAACAATACTTGCTTTTGTCTGATTTGGCTTCATCAAAACAATGACATCATTCTTCAAAAAGAGTTGCATAAATTCTGTGGCTAAAGTTGATAACTTACTGAATATGCCAGAATTATGCCAGATTTAGAATTTTTGGAAATCTGAAACAATTTTATATTAGGCTAAAGAAAGTTGACTGTAACTATGTTAATGACCTAGCCCAGTCAACTTGTTTTAGATTTGAAAAAGTCAAAAAATATATACTGATAGAAAAATTTAATAATAAAACTAATAAAGGAATATTTATTCTATATAATTACATCTGTTTAATTTGTAGCTTGGAAACTTAAAGAATAACATATAATTACATCTGTTTAATCTATAATTATATAATTAATCTATATAATTACATATGTAATAGTTATATAATTGCAATAGTTATATAATTACATGGATTTTTATTGAACATCTCTTATAAGTTTCTCATCTAAAATCTTTCTATTGTGCTATATCAAATCTTCCTGTTATTATATGTGATAAATGTTATGGTGGCCAGTGCCGGTTTTAGCACTACCAGTGCCCTGGGCTAGATTTCTACGGCGCCCCTAGCTCAATTTAACTCCATTCAAAAAAAAACAAAGGGTAAAATAACCAATTAGTTTCGCCCCTTTATATTCGGCGCCCTGGGCCATCGCCCAACCAGGCCCTACCCTAACGCTGCCACTGATGATGGCGTTGTGATGTTGCTGTGGTGGTAAAGCTCTTGCTTTATAAGAGAGAGAAGAAAAAAATATGCTATTTGATTTTTTAATTTATCTATTATAATATTATTTTAGTAAAAAAACTTTTTAGTTTTTAGTAATATAACAGTTACTTAACTATGAGACTTATGGTGTCACATTACACTACACCATTATCAATTAAAGTTATAATTATTTATTAAATTAAGTTATTTTTATTTGCAATTGTTTTTATATATGATTAAAATTTAAAATGTATTTGCAATAAACCTTTGATAATATTACACATAAATTTTTAGAGCAAACTTTTAAAATTCCATCACATGTTCCAAAGGTACGACCGATCCAAGAATTTTTAAAGCGAGTTCCTAAACTGAAAAGTACTAGGTAAATATATTTTTATTTATACACGTGCAAGGTTAAATTATTTGGTGATCTACTAGCATTTATTTGGTGGTCTACGATGTGATAAATTACGTTTATTAGACATTTGTAGTTTTTATACTGTGACGCAGCACCATCACTGAAGTATTTAACTTTATTCACTGTGGGTAGTTTGATTTTGACCATAGGAAGCAACTTTGTGAGAAAACAATGGACTGCTGATTGATCATGACAAAGATGGTCAGAAATTAAACAATAGCATTCACATTTAAGGTGATCTTTTTCATCTTTTTAATAAACAGCAAATGGGTGTAAGGTAGCTTGATCGGCTTGCCAATAAAATCCTTGTATAGCATCTTGTACAAGAAAACTATAGTTTTCTGCAAAATCCATCAGAATAATGTAGGTATATTGGTCTAATGTTTGTTTTGCCTCTGATAAGTAGGAAGACTGTGCTTCTTTGATAAAGTGGTGGTGACAAAGGTCATACAAAGTTTCACTTAAAGTTTCAATAAATTCACTAATGCTTGTTTGGACTGTAATAAGTGCAGTACGGTTAGTTGACACCCATTGTTTATATGTGATCTGATCATCAAAATCATTCTTTTCAAACATATTTTCTAAGTAAGTCTTCAAATTTGTTTTACCAGGGCAGTTGGAACATAGATGAAACATGCAGTTTCGACTATCTATATTACAAACACATGCTTTCATTAAATCTTTGTAATAAATTAAATGGCTGTTAGGAAGAGCAGAGCACATCAGCTTAGCATTTTGATGGTAAGAACGTACACAAACTGAGTGGCTTCCACTACTATCAACAGTAAGGCACCACTTTGACCTTAGTTCACAGAACTTGCTGAATCCAACTTTGTTTTCAGGGTATAACTTCTTAAATTCCAGATGAAGTTCTTTTAAACGAACTAATATTAAGCGTTTTTGTTTATGAACTTTAACATTATTTATACGCACAGAAACAAAGTATTTTTTTCCTGGACTTTGTCTAGTGTATTTGTCAGATTCATATATTTCAATGACTCTCTGCTTAACAATATCCTCCAAAGGATGTCCTTTTTTAGCCTCAGGTTTAGCAAGTATTCCCTTTTCATTTTTCAGCTTTCTGGCTTTCATAACAAGATGGTCTGAAACTGAAAATGCATTGCAAGTTTTTTTAATTGACCAACTATCAGGAGTTAATGTTAGTAACTGAACTTTTTCTTCATTCATACTGATTTTTACTTTTTCTATTATTGCATCTAAAAGTTTGTCTAAATCATTACAGTTAATGCACTTTTGCTTTTTCTCAGATATAATTTTTTTTGGGTCTATATCCAATGCTGATGCTTTTAGGTTTGTCATACTTGTTTCCAGCTTTTTAACTTTTTGTTTTCCATATTCTAATTTGTCATGTTTACTTACATTTTTTAGAGGAGATGTTTCCAGTAAAGAAGCACTCTTATTTAAAACAGTCTTATTTAGGTCTGAAGAACTAAACTCCTCATCATCAACATCTTTGTCTTCATATTCTTGACTAAATTTTTCTGTAATTTGTCCTAGTTTGAATTCATTCAAACAGTTAGTGCAAAGTTTTTGACCAGGTTTGATCTTAAGTTGACTTGCTGTTAAAGTATCGACTTTACACAATCCCTTAATAATTTTTTTCTTGTGGACTTTAAACGGATCACAGCAGTATTTTTGAAGCGCTTCATATCTAGAAATATAGGCTTTTTCATGGTGAAAACATATCTCATCATTTAGTTCAAAAGTGTGTCCAATTCTTTGAATTAAAACTCCAACATCTGTGTTCACAATATCATTTAGTTTTATTCTTCCAATCATTCTACAATAATACGTTTTGTTGCAATCTTCATTTAAAACTTTCCCTGCACAACATTTCTCTGTCATTTTTTACAATTTTTTTATTTTTATTACTAATCTAAAAAGTTTAAAAAAGACATAAACATATTAAATCTCAAAGAAACGAACAAATATCAGACACTGATTATGACACTGATTATGTCATTATTATTAGTACAAATTAAGACATGTCATTAAAAAGAAAATTGAATATATTCATTCACAGATAAATAAAAAATATACTACTGTCATCCCTATGACTAATTATTAGACTATGACCTAAGGCTAGCTCATAGTCTAATAACATTCTCCTTTTGAAAATACCATCACTCTCAAAAGGCTACAATCATGTCATAAGATAGAGTATAGGTCTTTAAATTTTTTTTGGTAATTGTCTATATATAGAACCTCAACATTAAAAAGTTTCATAATTTATTTCAACTGTTTACGCTACTTTCTATGCCAGCAAAGTCAATGTAATTTATCATAATTTTTAAAAAATGTAATTTTTCAATAGGCTGCTGCATGTGCTAAATTAATTTTTAATGCATAATTTTGATTATTCTAACAAGTGGTGACTCTAAGTACACAAAGGTAACAAAAAAATTCACTTTCTGTTAGTAAGTATTAAACTGTAATACGTTAAAGATCGAAAAAATATTTATTATGTTGCAATATTTAGCAACTTTAAGGCGCAATAACTCAAAAACTGTAAAAAATCAGTCAAAAACAACTGCAATAATGAATTATTTGGGTGAAAAACTATTACCCTACAAAATTTCAGGTGATCACCATCTTTATTTAAAAAGTTATGGTTTGTCAAAAATCGAAAAAAACTGCTGTAAGCTCCTAATACACAAATTTTTCAGATTTTGGTCATTTTTAATTCAATTATAACTTTTGATTAAATCAGTCAATCAAACTGAAATTTTCTGGATTGTATTTTTTTCATAAGATGTGTGTGTGGTCAAAATTTAAAGCAAATCTGAGGTGGTACCCTGAGAGCCTTTAGGTGATTTTATATGGAATAACCCATTAAGGATTAAACAAATAAAAATGGTGGGCCTACTAATTTTATTAGCATCAATGAGTTCATTGTTGAACTCATTAATGTTTGTCATTATATTGTTCATTGAATTAAAATCCCATTCACAATCTGCTGATGTTACAGCAATAGCAGTTGCAGAAAAATCCTCCAAATCAACTGCTATTGCAGTGGATTTGGAGGATTTTCAGTTAAGCATCAAACCTAACATTGGTCAATACATGTTACAGTATGTAAGTCTGATTTCACTGGTTTTTGTCATTAAATTAAAATTGTGTTTAAGAATAAGGTTTTTGTTTTCATGTATAGTTTTTGTGTCAAAATAGGAGAGGGGGGTGGCAGAGAAGTAATTTAGGGGCCAATGATAATATTTTGCAGGGGGTCCATTTTTTGTTGCTATGCTACTAAACATCAGTGAAATAATTTTTATTAGTGTTAAATTGCAACTTTAGTTAAATAAAATAACGACAATTATCCTTAGTAAAGAGGACGAAAAGTTAAAAAAGGATTGTGAAATTTCACCATACCAGCAAATTATTGGAAGAAAACCGAAGCTTAATGTTTCTGCTGGTTTAATTGAATTCGATTTTGATGAAAAATCTAATAAAGAAACAAATGAATTGGATTCATTTCTGCAGGTGAATTTCAATTTTTTTTTTAATTATTTTTTTTTTGTTTTTTTAAATTTGATTTTGGTGTCTTTTGACAGAAGACTTGAAAAGATTAAGGTTGCATTAGTCAGGAAAACATGAAGATAGGAGAGAGTTTTTAGAGCATGAAGAGACAGATACAGTAAAAGAATTTAATTTTGCTGAATGACAAGTTAAGTGAGAATGAGTTTTGGTAGATAGAAGTCGAGTTAATAAAGATAATAGAGATAATAGCTTGTTTGAGCAGTGGTTATGATAGCATTTGTAGAAAAGTAAAAGAGAGCCAACCTTATGTAAACAGGAGAGTGATTATCTTGGTGATCATTTCTCAGAGCATCTTGGTTGAGCATTTAACAAGGAAGTTTACACCACCTAAAGACACGTTTAAAGATTATGTTTAGAATTATGTGTAGATTTGTAAATGTTTTTAATATTTAATGTTGTTATATATGAAGTTTCCCCATCACACTATATCATGCCACATGACATAACATCACATGTGTTTCTTCGCTTTAGTAAATATTTAGCAGATTCAAATCAATAGAATTTAATATTCATAAAAAATGACTTGGTTTTGAGATAATGATGTAATAGTTATGATGATGTGATAGTGATGTAATAGTTTTGATGATGAAATAGTGATGTAATATTTTTTGTAATAATGTATAATTGTATAAATAATTGTAAAAATATAAAAATTATTTGCTGTGACAATTTAATAAATAAATGCAAATACTTGGCTCAGATAAAATCAAAAAGTTTTTGAACTTGACAGGCTTGCTTTAACATAAGTGTATATTCATACCTTAAAATGGTTTTCATGGATATTAATATAGACATTAAACATGGTTTTTACAGTCTGTGGTTTCCTTATGCACGGTGCTTTTTTAAAAGTTTTTTTTTGAAAATTTATTTTTTCTTGTTCGCAAAATTTATTATGTTTTGTTTATCTTAAATTTATCCTAAAAGGTCTTTATGGCTTTAGACTATTTGAAATGATTTTTTTAAGCTTAAATTAGTTGACAGTAAAAAAGTTTGTTTTCTATTGAACCTTGATTTTTTTCTTTGTTAAATTGGCTAGACATTTTGTTTTGCAAAAATTTATGTCAGTTGACTTTTGAAATGTATTTTAATTCTAATAAACTTTTTTTGTGTTTTAAAATAAGAATGGTGTAAAAAATTTTTTTTTCATAAAGCATAATTTGATATTTTCTAGCCTTCCTGATACATAATCATTGTTTTAATGTATACTAGAATGTTTGATATAGTTAATGAGATAAAATTAATGATTTTTTTTATAAATCATAGAGATGAAATTTATGCCTTTTTTTCTTTGTGATTTTATGTAACATTAAAATCTAATGCTTTTCAAGTAAAATTCAAATTAAAAAAAGTTAAAAAGAGTTAATCAATAAAAGCCAACAAGTTTTTCACATTTTTTACTAAATCAAATATCAATTTATATTAGGTTATATAAAGTTTTCTCATTTAAAATGAAAATATTAAAAATAGTATGAAATCTACTGTGTCTTAAATAAGTATAGAAATGTTGTAAGAGTAGATAAAACTGCTAATTTTTTTTTTCTTTTTTAAATAATTTTCAGAAACTTGCAAAACAAGCAAACAAGCACAAAACTGTTGATCCATCATTGGTATTTTCTGAAAACAAAAACAATCAATTTAAGGTTATAGAAACAAAAAGTTCTCAAGTTCCAGGTACAAACTTTTATTTTATGATAAATTATGAACTAATTATTTTCTGTTTTGTATGTAGCAGTTATGAAACTGTAACTAAGTATCAAAGCTTGTAACTAACTCAACTTAATAGATCAACTTTTATTGAAATTTTCTTCTATACTATGTTGTTGTGGTAGTATAATGTAGTGGGAGAAGGGGTGGTACTTATTGAAGAATCTCATTAAATATTGTGTGGGAATAGGATGTGCTTGTATGGGAATCTCAGAATTTTATGATGGTGATTTTAACAATACTTTTTTTAAATTTGATTGAGTCATTAAAACATTATATGTTTATGGTTTTGTGAATTCTATTTTTAGTCAAGTCATTTGTTATAAAACATTACCTGTTTATGGTTTTGTGAATTCTAACATAAGTTTTGAAAAATATAGTTTAATATATTTTTCTTTGTTAATATTAACTGACAAATGACAAAATAGTCTCTGAAATGTATCTTATAATATATCAAAAAAAAAATTAAGTGGTAGCCAGTAGCACATTTATATTGTTGTTAAATGTTTGATTTAATTATTTAAATTAGGAGAAAATCGATTGGTTTTGAAAAAGCAATTAAAAGAAAAGATTATACATAATCGTTTGCAAACTAGTCTTGAAAGATCCAAGCAGATGAAAATGGAAAATGATTCTGAAGAAGAATATTTAGATGAAGAAGTGTCGTCAAGTGAGAGTGAAGAAAACGATAATATAATAAATGAAGGTAAAAAATTACATATAAGTCAGTTAAAATGTACTTAATAGGTATGTATGAATTTTTAAAGTGGAGCCATTAAAATAGGGAATTAAAACAAATTAATAAATAGGGGAAACAAAATAGAGGTAAATAAGTTAGTTAAGCTAATAAGTTGATTCAATGAAAAGCTTTACTAAAGTTTTATTCAGTACCGATATATGGACTGAATCTAGTTCTTTATTAACCCATTATTTGCCAAATTTTTTAAAACATTTATTTTGTAAAATATGATTGTTTTTTTAACTGGAAAAGTATTTATCCAAGTTATATTATTAAAAAAAAAAAAAACATTGTTAAAAAAAATAATATTTATACAAAGTACCAATTGGGGATCGTGGCTGGTATAGCGTAAAATAATAGATAATTTTAAAAATCCCCAAATGGGGATCGTGGTAGGATATGGGTTAAGCAAGAACTTATGAGTCCAGTGAAACCACTTTTATAAGATCTCTAGTTTTTATAATAGTTTAAATTAATAATCAATAATAGTTTTAATTTAAAAATTAATCAATCAATAATACTTCTATCAATTAAATCCCATGTGTTTTTTATCAGTCTTATGAATATTTTTGTTTAAAAAATAGCTTATGGTTTGCAAAATATGTTTTTCATACACCCTGAGTTAAAGTTATATATCGTTTATCTAGTTTTTCATACACCCTGAGTTAAAGTTATATATCGTTTATCGAGTTTTCCATACACCCTGAGTTAAAGTTATATATTGTTTATCAAGTTTTTGACAACTATTCTTGATATATATCATTAGTAAATGCTGTTGACACATTTGAGATTATTTTGCTTACATTTACAATTTTAGATAATTTTATCATCTAAATTATGATTTTTGTTTATTAGAGTAGTTTCATTTCTTTTTTAATATCATTTTCGTTTATCAGAGTTTGGGTTTTTTCATAGTTTTTTATAAATTTTTTTTATACAGCTAGAACTTTATTTAATTGTCAGTTTTTATGTAATTTTTTAAGAGTGGAAATGTTTAACTTTTTTTTATTATGATTATTATTATTATAAAGCATTTTTTCTATGTTTGTGGAAACATTTTTGCTGTATATTTGTGGAAACATTTTGGAATAAAAAGAAAGCAGAAAAATAATCAAAAATGCTAAAAAAAAATTTTTTTTAAATTACGCACTATTTACTAGGTTGTTGTTAAATAAAAAGGTTTGAGGAAAAGCTTGTATTTTAGATTTTTCAAATACAAAATTTTTTGTTGCAAAAATACTTTTTTTGATGCCAAAATATTAATTTTTTTCAAAGCAAATATTAGCTCTGAAAAAAATTTACATTAGCAGCAAACTTAATAATATGGTTCAGTTTTTTTAAATATTTTTCAAAAGGTATGTTTAAAAGTTTGCTTATTACCAATCACAGTAGTTGTGATTGATGCAAAGTTATTCCTTTGATAATTGTTCTGAAGTTCTAGATAAGATACAGATAATCAGTTAAATATTTTTTCTTATTATACTAAAATTTATTTATATAGTAGGTTTTTAATACATATATATATTAAATATATTTATATATTTATATATATATATATATATATATATATATATATATATATATATATATATATATATATATATATATATATATATATATATATATATATATATATATATACATTAGTAGAAAATCACTTAACAAAATTTTTTTCCATTTAACACTGTGTTTCATCAACAAAGATTCATCAGAAATGCATTTCTGATGAATCTTTGTTGATGAAACACAGTATTAAATGAAAAAGGTTTTTGTTAAGTGATTTTCTACTAATATATAATTGCTCTGTTCTTTTAAGAACATTGAGCACTTTATTGTGTAGAATACTTTTTAAAGTTTTTAAAGTTGTTTAAATATATATATATATATATATATATATATATATATATATATATATATATATATATATATATATATATATATATATATATATATATATATATATATATATACACACACACACATATATATATATATATGTGTGTGTATATATATATATATATATATATATATATATATATATATATATATATATATATATATATATATATATATATATATATATATATTGGCTTCAGGTGATGAGGAAATTGAAAATTGGAATGTTGAAGACGAACGGAAACAAGTAGAAGATATCTTCGAAGGTCTAGATGAAAAACAAAACAAAGAGCAACAGCTGAAGTCTGACAACGCTTTATCACCCTCTACGGAGGACCTCATTAGATGGGAAGATTCTTCTAGCACAATGTCAAGTATTTTACCAGCTGGACAAGGAGAACCATCAGACCAAAGAACAAGTAGTTTGGATGGAAAAATAACACCGTCAACAAAGTTATTAAAAAGTGTGATGTTAGATTCAGCTAGTAAAACAAGTTGCAGTAGTGATACACTGAGAGAAAATGAAGTAAATATTATAAATATTTTAGTAATTTATAAATTAATGTTATTAATTAGTGATGTTTTTCTCTTGCATATATAATCTAATAGCTAAGTATATAAAATATAGATGTTATCCATATAGAATATAGCTGCTAAGCATATATTCTATATGGATATATTGTTGCTATGTGTGTGTGTGTTTGTGTGTGTGTAAATATATATATATATATATATATATATATATATATATATATATATATATATATATATATATATATAAACTTAAGGCCCACAATTATCGACTAGTCTCGACAATTATCGACTACCTCAATACTGTGCAAAGTAATGGAAAAAATAGTTCACAAGCATATTATGGTGCATTGCATGGACAACAATATAATCTCTAAGCATCAACACAGTTTTCTTTGTAAAAAGGGACGTCTGACTAACCTCTTTGAAGCTTGCAATATACTTACCAAGGCTATACACCAAGGTTACAGTGCTGATATTATCTACACCGATTTTGCTAAGGCATTTGACAAAGTCCTGCACAAACGTCTCCTACATAAACTGAAAGCATACGGCATTCACAACAAACTGCTGCTTTGGATCGAAATATGGCTAAAAGATCGTAAGCAACATGTTGTCCTAGGAGAACACGTTTCTGAGCGAAAGAATGACACAAGTGGAGTTCCTCAAGGTTCTGTCTTAGGTTCTTACTTTTCATTTTGTTTATAAATGATCTTCCTGATAGTATAGTTCACAAGATATTACTATAGCTGATGACAGCAAAAGTATGGAATCATAAAGTCAGAATCGGACATTACAACGCTTCAGGCAGACATTGATAACGCAGTTACATGGTCAAATACTTGACTCATGCACTTTAACATAGATAAATGTAAGGTAATGCATGCAGGTCATCCTAAGAAAAATTTATCACATTAGTACTCCATGGAAACCGCCGATGGCATGCGCCACACTATTGCAACTACAACTATTGAAAGTGACCTTGGAATTCTCATCTCAAACGACCTGAAAGTCAGAACGCAAGTTAAAAAAGCAACATCCACAGCCAATTGCATGTTAGGAAGGCTCAAAAGTGCTTTCGGCAGTAGAAACTTAACTTTGTGGCGCACACTCTATATAACGTATATCTGTCAACATCTAGAATTCGCTATTCAAGCCTGGTTCCCGTATCTAGAAACAGACATTAAGTTACTTGAGGGTGTTCAAGACCGCGTCACTAAGACAATATCATCTATCAGCCATTTTAATAAAATAAAGCGTCTGCAGATACTCAAACTTCCCACCCTCAAAGAACGTCGTTTACGTGGAGATATAATCCAACAATTCAAGGTTTTCAACAACATTGACGAAGTTCATTTTTTGGTCCCACAGCACCAACTAATTAGGCGTGCGGTGTACAACCAGTGCAGCCATGACAAGCAGCTCAACCGTCAATTCGTAAGAGGATTTGAGGAGAGATCAAATTTTTTCACAGAGTTGCGATCCATTGGAACTCTCTCACACAGCATACTGTAAATGCTCCAATTTTGAATACATTTAAAGATCGTATTTAGATGTGATAAACTGTTAAATCAGCATAAAGTCTCCTGGAAAAATCTCTTCATCAAATTAATAATTTAACATTTAAATATATACATATATATATATTTTTATTATTATTACGGCATTATTGTGGTTAACATGTATTAATTTGGTTACTGAATAAATCAAACTCAAACTCATATATATATATGTATATGTGTATATGTACTTAAGAAAATCAATTAAATTTTTGTTAACTATTTTTATATGTATGCATATACATACTCATACTATCATTCAGGTGTGTATATACATACTCATACTATCATTCAGGTGTTTATATTATTGCACTACTTACTATTACCCTAAAGCTGACTGGGATTCTTTTTTTTTTTTTTCAATGATGGTCCTTATGCTGATGTCATTTGTCTCATTGCTGATAAATGTGTCTCCTACATAACTTTCTGAATCCAGGCAGGTATGGAAGCTTTTATTCCTTGTTGTTGTTATCAAGTCAAGTTTCATTTTCACGATTTTCTCCTTCTTGTTAGCTGCTATATCTAATCGTAATCATTTTTGCATCTTTTTCAAAAGACTAACTCTCTTGAGAACAAACACCTTTTTTATTATAGCAAGAAATCAATATAATAAGGTGTTGTCTGATGCTAAGTTCTAATATTCTCAGTTCACTAAATCTTATATCTTATCACAGAAGTTAGGCTCTAGAGCCTTTTGGAAAATCTTGAAAAGTGTCATTAACAAAAGTCAAACGTCATATTTCTAATTCATGGGTTTGATCTTATTAGTTCTCCCAAGAATTAGGTAGAACTGTTTGCAAAGAACATTTCCTTTATTTGATTTTTGATTCTAATGATCATACTTTTTCTGCTATTTCATTTAATTAGGTTAACCCATTGTTAAACATCCAAATCATCTGGCTTCCATTACTTAAGTCATTTCTCATTTAAACTCTTCTACGGCTTGCAGTCCAGACAACATTCTTGTCATAGTTTTACAAAAGTGTTCAAGTCTCTTCGATTCTTTGTAAATTATTTAATATGTGCTTGACTGAATTTTGTTTTCCTGCCTATTGGAAAATGGTAACTGTGTTGTCAATTTTTAAAAAACTCTGGAGAACACTTTGATCCCTCCAACTATCAGTTCAAAGATCAAAGACTATTATCAGCTTGTTCTCTACAATTAGACACAATTATAAATTCTCTACAATTCTTCTTTATTATAAGCTGTTATATTTAGTTCTTCGAATGATGCTCTTTCTCTTCTAGAGAAGGAAGCAGGATTAAAAAGTCTTTTTTTTTCAAAAGGAATGACCTTTATTAACTAAATTGGAAGTTCAAAAATAAATAAAAACATTTAGTAGGGGGTAATAGCACTTAACTAGCTACCGGTAAAGACCTATATAATTTCAGGTAAAGATATTGCATGTGGAATATTAAATTTTTAGTTATAACTATTGAAACTTGCGTCACGAAACTATTGTTCCTTCAGTGACACAAATTTTAAATGCCTATAACTAAAATTTTAGAATTCTATTAACAGTCTTTTCTCAAAATTAAATAGATATTTTAGGTAGTATGTTAGGTATTTTTGTCCTTCTAAACTTTTTTTTTTTTTTTTTTTGAATTTCCAATTTAGTTTACAAAGGTCATTCCTTTTGAAAAACAAGACTTTTCAATCCTGCCCAAGTTCAAAAAATGCATCGTAGGCATTTTGGGCCTGCTCTATCTGCCAAGCTTAAGCCTCTCTCCCATTGTTGTAAAGTTGCATCACTTTCTATTTTCTACAAATACTATCATGGTCACTTTTCAAAGAAGCTATTATTTCTAGTTCCATCAAACATAATTCATTTTCACTTCACTTCATTGTCATTCAGCAAACTTGCATCCTTTTACTGTATCTGTCCCTTCATGCTATAAAAACTTTTATTCGTCTACTTTTTTTGCCTGCACTTCAATGCTTTGGAACTCTCTCCTTTCTTCATGTTTTCCTAACTCATACAACCTACAACTCATACAACCTGCAACTTTTTAAATCTTCTGTTAAGCATTTCTTTGCTTTTTAACTCTGTTCTTTGTTTTCTAGTAACTTCCAATTTAGTAAATTTTAGTTTTTAGTAAATTAGTTGTTTTTTCTGTTTGTTTTTTTAAAAAAGCTCACCTTGCTTATAACTTTTACTTGGTCTTTAAAAAAAAACAATCCTTAAAGTCACCCTATTCAAATCCTGCCTACTCTGGGTCCTAAATATTACGTTGTTTTTTTATATTTCATTTTAAGTTAAAGCGTTATTGAAAATATGTTAAAGCATATGCATAATATTTAAAGGAATATTTTTACTAGGCTTTAACTAAAATTATGTTTCATTTAGGCATCATTGCTTAATTTGCCATGTGAAGACACTCAGGTTAGTAATTTTTTTTTCAATTTTATTTATCATTATTTCACCTTTAAGCATTAAATAATCATTCATATTATCCTAAGCTCCAAATATTTATTCATTCCATTCTAAGCATTCCCTTGTTTCACTATAAGCCACTTCAAACATTCATTCTATTATAAGCATCAATTACTCATTCCACTCTAAGCATTTATTCATTTCACTTTTAGCATCAATTTTTGTTTTCATTTTAAGAATCAGTTATCTATTCATTCCAGTCTAAAATTCATATGTTCATTTATTCCATTTATCAAGATTTATTTGTTCCACTTTTAGCCACTTCAAACATTTTACTTTAAGCATCAGTTATTCATTCCACTTGCCTCCCCGCCTCTATCTAATGCATGAAAGAATCTTTTAGTCACAGTAGTTAGCAAGTCAGCCATAAAACAAGATGATTGAAAAACTGTATTGATTGTCTGACAGTAAGTTATTTGACTCAAGATGGGATGTTAGAAATTTGTTGATTAAATTATTGATTACTCAAACACCTTGCTAATAATAGAGAGAAAACCGATTGGTCAATAGTTGAAGGGGTCAGAATGTTCTGAATCTTGTTTGGCACTACAGATGCCAAGAACACAAGAAAGTGAAAACTTTGGAATAGAATAAGGCTTGAAGTGGAACTGATGAAAAGGAATAAAAGCTCCCATACCTCCCTGGATCCAGAAGGTTATGTAGGAGTCTATACCTTTTTGGATCCAGGAGGTTTTGTAAGTGGTTTATGTGTGATTTATACCTTAAGCTTTTAAATTTTCCTTTTTTAGTTTGGCATAATCTAAGTTTAATAATAAAATACACAAAATTTAGTATAACTCAAAACTTTTGTACTATTTGGCAACTCACTTTGGAAGTTTTTTTTTTTTCAAAATATTCTTTCAATTTACTTTTATCGTTTTATTAGTTGGTTTTTGAGATTGAAATTACTTACTTGTCCAAATCAAGTATTTATATAACTTAGATATTATATTTTAGATAATTTGGATATTAAATTTTATATTTTAGGTAACTATTTAGATAATCTAAATAGTTTTCTAGAATTATTTTTTATTATACTTTTTTTTAACTGTTTTATTTGTTTTACCATAAAAGTTGTGGAAAGTTTGCAAAAATTAGATAATGTGTTTTAGAGCTTAGAGAGAACTGGAAAAGTAAAAAACTGGTTTTCAGTTATTTACAAAGTAAAGTTTAAAAAATTACATTAACAATTTAACTATTGCAATTAAACACTGGTTTTATTGTTACTGTTAAACTTTTACCTACATTTGATATTGGAGTTGTGATCCAATGAAAAGAAAATAGTAAAAACAAAACTTACCAAAATCATTTTTTTTTTTTACACCAAGCAAAGAAACAGTTGAAAGTACCCTTGAAAAGGTGCACATCACAAACATAAAAGTAAAAATAATTTTAACTTGACTAGCACAAAATAAAAATAGACATGATTAGCACACAAAAAAATGGACTTGGTTAGCACACATAAAAAATGGACTTGATTAGCACAAAAAAAAATGGACTTGGTTAGCACAAAAAAATGCATACTCATAAAACGAGTCCTTATACAGCAAATAAAAAAAACAAGTAATTGTCACTTATATAATTATAATAACAAGTAATTGTTACTTTTTAATAAAGTAATAATTTTGAAGTACTAGTGTGTCCAACAGATTAAGTTTTATTGGTGAATGTAACTTTGAAATTACATGCGATTAAAAAAACTCATTCTTACTGTTTTTTTTGTTGGATTTTTGTTGGATTTATGTTGGATTGATGAAAAGCATTTTATTAGTTTTTGACAGTTGTCAAGTTTATTTTTGAACATTTTTAGTTTATTTTAAAGGATGACACAAAACAGTTTTTGTTTGCTTTTTCACGTTTTTGCAGTCTGCTGTTCTAAAGATGCCATGACAACACCATGAAGTTGTTGTTATTGGCTTGACATGACTTTCATTCATAGCTCACTATTATAGTAGTGGTTCTGGATTACAAAGTAATCTATGAGCTAAGATTGGGTAGTTGTTAGGTTGGGTAGATTGTCCTTGGCAACAGCCAAGGACAATCTACCCAACTTAGAAAAGTATGAAAATTTTACTAATTCTGTTTTTGGAAAACTTTCAAAAACAGAATTGGTAAAACTAAAAAATCATCTTAATTGTTTAAACTTTCATGTCCTATTTTTTCCTTCTTTTTTTTTAATGCAAATTCTAAGTTCGTTTCGTTCATCTTGCTTTCCTGATTCATATAATTTGCAATCTTTTAAGTTGTCTATTGTTAACTTACTCTCTAAACTTCATTTTTTCTCTTCTAGTAACTTCCAACTCTAATAGTGGTTGCTTGCAGCCTTGTTGGTAGAAGTGTAGATGTTGGGGGGGGGGGGGGAACCATTTTTGGTTTACTTTATCACAATCAGAACTTTCAGAATTAGAAATTTTATTGATTGACTTTTATTGACAATGAAATCTTTTTTTGCAAAAAAACCAATCTATAAAATGAAAATGAATGACATTGATGCAAAATTGGTTTTAAATTCCATTTATTTGGGTATATTTTTTCATAATGCTAGCTCCATCTTGTGTTGATGCAAATATCCTGATTTTAATACCATACTCTGTTAGTTTAAATAATGATCGAACTTTGATGATTAACATGAACCTTCTATGATAATAAGGACTAATTTATAACTATCCAGCTGAGTGTGCAGTGTTACATTTAAATACCTTTTGGAATTACAGTTGGTCCATTGTTATTGAGAAATTATTCTCTTTAGCTTATTAATTTTTTAATTGTTTTTTAGCTCCTATGCATTTCATACCCACACTTTGTAATAAATTCTGTAATAGCACTTGAGTACCTCAGCATTATAAGAAATCCATCATATGATGCACATTTTGACAATAATTCTTCCATTGACATTATTTGTATGAACTTTAACATACATATTATTTCTTTTTTCTGTGTAGGCTGATTAGACTGAATAGGAGTAGATTATATTTCTTAGGCTAAAATAAAAATTTTAATAAACTGAGAATAACGGATTTTTTTTTTAAAAAAATCCATCATTTTAAACCAATAATTTTTATTATTGTATAATAAGTTTAATACTTTGATACTGTTTAATAGTTATTTAATTATATTTGATATTTAATCCTGTTTAATAGTTTTTTAATTATATTTGATATTTAATCCTGTTTAATAGTTATTTAATTATATTTGATATTTATGTAATATAGTTTAATACTCTAAATAGTTACGTGGGTGAATAAAAAAAGTAATTGCTTTTTTTAATTTACCTGAACTAATTAGGTTAATATTTAATTGTTATATAATAATAATAATTAGTATTTAATAATAATTATATAATTCATATAATTTATAATAATTATACTATTAAATAATATTTGATAATAATTATATATTATTAATTAATATTTGATAATAATTATAATATTTAGTTAAGTTTGCTTCATAATAGAATTATGTAACTGTAAACATTTTTATAACTTTTTATTTGTTAAAAAATAAAAAGTTAAAAAAGGTATTTTCAGTTTTGCAGTCTGTTGAAGCTTCTATAAAGACATTAGATTATAACAGTATTTATTAAATAATACAGTATTATGAGTTTTAGGAAACCTGCAGTGGTTGCTACAACTTAAATTACTTAGCATACAAGACATTTATAAGAATTTGTTATTAGTGTTGCTGGTGATTGTTTTTCATGAGTTGCCTCAGTTTCTAAATTGTATCAAATACTGTAGCAAAGCAGTCACAATTAGGAAAATTGTATTTAAAATTTTTTTTTTAAATATACAGAAATTTTTCAAATATACTGAGATCTAATTTTAAAATATATTAAAGTCTAATTTTCAAATATACCGAGGTCTAATTTTGTCTAACTAATTTATGTAAATGATGTGAGATTTTTTTTGAGAAAGGTTTTAGAATTTTTGTATATACCTACAAACTATTTTTTACAAAATTTAGCATAAGTAGTTTGGTTTATATACAATTTTTGTTAATAGACCAACATACTTATGTTGAACTTCTTTTATTCAATGCTATCCTCTCTCCAAAACTCTCTACTTTTCAAGACTCTCTACTTCAAACTTCTCAAATCTAGTTATGCTCAAGGTTGAGGGGGGAGTAAATCTTTTTTTTTCACTAATAAATCAATTAGTAAAGTTTTATTTTGTTTAGGATTTGTACAAAACAAGTGAACCAATAATTATGAAAAGAGATTCACAAATGCATCCGTTTTCATTTTCTCTTGATGAAGATTCTCATTTTGATCAAATACTTGATTCTCAAGGGTAATTATTTTATAATCCTTTTGTATAGCTAGTTATTTACATTTTGTTTTCACTTTCTTTTAATTTTTCTAGAATGTCATAAGTAATAACAAAAATAATACCATGTTTTTAAAAATGTAAAAAATATTTTGAAAAGCTTTTGAAAGTGCTGTTTGTTTTTTTTACAGATTCTTACAAAGTAACAAAGTTGCCAAGACAACAACAAAAAAGCTATTTGAAGACGAATTATCTTCAGACACCACTGGAATGTCAATGTCTCAAGTGTTAGGTTTATGTTCTGGAAAGTTTTTCAAAAATGAATCCATTATGCAGACAATAGAATCTAGCAAATCTCTATTTGATGTCTCATCTGATACTTTAAAGAAAAGTAATGAAACATCTACTACTGTTTTATGCTCTGCAGAATTTGATGTATCTTGTAATAATGTTAATAACGATGCGAGTAGTTGTTCAAGCTTTGAAGTTAACAAGGAAGCAAATGCAAATAGTCTGTTAAATTTTTGCTCAGATTCTTCTCAAAACATGGATGACAATAAAAAATCAACTTTGTTTGACAGCAGTCAGCAATTTCAAGATACTGGTTTAATAGGATTATGCTCTGGTAAATTTTTATCAGAGCAGTCAGAAGTAGATAGTTCTGACAACGCTGTTGATTTTTCTGTTGAACTTTCTGCATCTCAATCACAATCAAAAGGTTTTTATCAATATTTTTTATTACAATAATCATCAGGAAAAAAAAAGGTTTTTATCAATATTTTTTATTACAACAATCATTAGGAAGTTTATGTAAGCTATTAGTTATAAAGTATGTGAGAAATAAACTATAAAAGTTTTACATAATTGCTTAACTCTTGTTGTCATTATTAAGTATAATAATTTAAAAATAGTAATAATGATAATAATGAAAGTGAAACAATAATGTATCTTATAATAACGATAATAGTAGACTCACACAATGTATCTCCTTTTAAGAAGAGGGTGTTGAAGAAAACGATTCATATAGCAATGAAAAATACATTATCGACGAAGAATATGACATTGGCGAGGATGACACAAATGAAACTGACGTTGATGAAGAATCTTTAGAAGACACTATGGTAAATGAGGATTTTAGAATTCCTGATGATTCTGAAAATGAAGAAATAACTGAATGGAAAGAATCACAAGCTAAAGGGTATTTATATGTATAACATATTACACATAATATTAACATATTACATATAATATCAATTAAATTCGTCAAAACTAGTTAAATTTTTTATCAAGGAAAAAACGATTGAACAAAAAAGCATTCTATGAAAACGAAGCTGAACTTTCAGGCAGTGATGTAGGTTCAGAAGATGAAGAGTTAGGAAGTGAATATGATGAGTATGAAGAAGACTCTATTGATGAAGATCTTCCTACTGAGGAGAAGTTAAAAAAACAAGTTCACCGAATACACCAGTAAATATAGTTCTTACAAAAATACTATTTAATATAAATAAAAATAGAAACAGTGAAATAAATAGCATTAATATATTTAATAGTTTTATATAGTAATTTAAATATTTTAAAAACTTTTATTTTTTCAGGAAAAAAGTTCTTGATCAAGACAAGCATGAGTTAAGATTACTACAAGAGCTTTATCTTGAAGACGGTGATTTAGGTGGTGGGGCGAAACGAAAACGTAATTTTCGGTGGCAAAATATTGATGATACCGGATTTGAAGATCAGTCATCGCATTTAAATTCTGACGGTGAAGAGGAGTTGAATATGGATGCTGATGTTGAACAAAAAATTGTTAGGTTGCAAAAAGAAAAGTTTTTACAAGAACTCCAGGTCTGATTACAATTTTGCTGAATTAAAATATCTTAAAAAATTATATTTTCAAATAATTCAATATATTTTCTTCAAAGCAGTCGGAAGGCACAAATCTAGATGAAAATAGCCAGTCAATCTTAAATATGATTAAAGATTCCAGTAAATTTACTCCGCCTGGTAACTTTTTTTTTTATTAAGTTACTTAATTTTTTTTCTTTCTAATTACCATATTTTTAGTCGTCTCTATGGCTAAAATTTAAGTTTTTATTTACGTCTATATAGGAAAAACATATATATGTTTTTTTAAACAAAGATTTTAAAATAACTTTATTCTCTAAAACTTCAATAAAAAGCTTTTGTAAATTGACCTAATTTTTCTATCCTTGCTTCCGTAGTTTTAACCTAATATTTTTAGGCATGACTCATGCGTTTTGAGTTTATCTAATAATATTTAAAAAATAATTTTAGGTTAATAAATCTTCCTTATAATAAATCTTTGTTAAAAAAAATTTGTAAAATTTTATATAGCATTGTCACAGTCACGACTGCTAGAAAGAGTACCTTCACATTCTCAGAGTAAATCTGTTTCTAAGAGAACATCTGTAAGTTTTTAAAAATATATATGTATATGTAGTATTTTTTTAACAAATTCCAAATTAAAATTTTTTCTAAGTTTAAACTAACAGAATTCTGTTTAATTTTTTAGGGTTCTTTTTTGGCAAGTAGTAACGAATTTCCTCGCCTATCAAATGGTGTTGTAGGAACCAAAAAAAAGTCCACAAAGTCTTTTGTTTTTTTAGCAGAAGAATTTAAAGATTCTTCTCAAGATCATATCAAGGTGAAATGTTTACATTAATAGTTATTAAGTTCAAATGAAAATAGTTTTGTCATAATCATGTTGTCTTCAATTTTTTTTAGAAGGATAACAATCTCAAAGCAGCTCCTTCCGCTAAAAGAATTAAATTAGATAGATGCTTAGACGTTAAAAAAAATTCTAAAAGTATATTTAGTCATTTTTAGTTATTCTTTGTATAATGCTGAAATATTTTGTAAAAAAAATTTTTTTTTTAATCCTTTAATGTAAATAATTCTATGATAAATGTTATTTATATTTTATTAATGAAAAATTATTACAAAATATTTTTAAACATTGAATATTTTTTAACTTCTATTCTATTTCTATCTGCAAAATATTTTAAACTTCAACTACACTTTTAACTTTTTATTTCAAGATTTTAATAAAATTAAAATAAATTTTACTTTTAATTAAGGCGTAGACTACCTTTTCGTAATAAGCGTTTTTTCCATATATGCCATTGTAGCATACCCTTTACGGGCTAGTCACCGGATATTATATTTCCTTTTATAAAACATCTGTTAAACATCAAAGAATACATTTAATATGGGAAACAAACGTTGTAATTGAAAAGTGATGTAAAAAGACTTTTATTGTGTTGATTTCGCTGGAAATTATATTAGTGTGAGCTATTATTTTTTCAATTACTCAAAATCATAAACAATGGCGGCAGTTTAAGCGAAATTATTATATATAACATTCTTCAGAATGTCTTTGAAACTTTGTTAAATGTAAAAATCTAAAACGCAAATCATTTCATTTGGTACATGTTATCGTAGTAAAACAATTTGATAAATCGTAACCTAAATAAGTTAGGAATTTATTGCGAGAATTTTCTTCAGTCACAAGGGTTTTCATACAGTTCTTACAAGCCGTTCAAAACAACATTGCTAGTTTTAGTTAAAAATTGTCCCGCAGGTATTAGTTCACCGCCCCTCTTGTAAATATTTAATTCCAATAGATTGAATGATTTACGATAGATATTAGAACAATGATTTCTTTTAGAGTTAAAAGCGTATCTTAACGTTTCATGTTTTTAAAATCTGTTTTTAAGTTTCAAGTTTGAAGAAGGCTGATAAAAATTTATACGAATATATAAAATATTGAGTATCTTAATATAACTATTTTTTTTATAAGTTCTCATAACTGATAAGAATTTTTGGACCAATTTCAAGTTTTTGTATCTAATTAACTAAGAAATGCCTCGCATGGCTGTATATATATATATATATATATATATATATATATATATATATATATATAGTTTTTCCTACAGTTGCGGTTCTGCAAATTACAAAAATTGCTAGAGTTACATATAAGTGTTAACTTATTTGTAATTTTAGCACTTTTTGTTATTTTCTCGTTTAAAGTTTAAACAAAGAATACAGTTTAAATTTTGAACTATATTCTATATTATTTTTATTAACAATTTCTTTAATCATCTTGGCCTAAGAAATTACGGAATAAAAATTCTGATGAAATTAGACCAATTGATAAACATTGATCGTCTCGATTAATATAATTAACAAGTCAAAATGAAAGATTGCATTGCAAAGGACTTCACAGCCATTTAGGTTCTTAAACAACTTAAACTTTAGGTTCTTCACAGCTATTTAAATGCTTAAATTTGGTCAAAAATTAGTATTTAGTTAATTTCATTTATGAGAGTTTGTCAAGTACTACTATAATTGCAATAAAGCGCCACTAAAACTATGATTGCTAATTATATTTTTTTCATATTTTTTATTTAGTTTTTCAAAGGCCTTTCACTTTTAAAATTGTTTGAACAATTTTTTAATTACTTACGTCGTTGTTTTCATTTTTGATTTGAGGTCAACTTTTAATGAGCAAAAATATCCTTAAATTATGAAAACTATTTCATAAAGTTTCTTGAATTTACATAAAAATATAATAATTTATTTATAAAAATTTACACACGCATATATATATTTTTATTTTTTATTTTTTTTTTGAGTAATCTTGCTTTTAATAGCGTTTTTATCTTATCTTGCTACTCAGGTCTAAAATAAAGATAAAAATTTCAATTATGAAAAAGTTAATCATTTGCCGATAAAATTGTGAGTTGTATCTCCAATGAAACTGTTTTCTTTTATTCATTTTTTGAGATATTCTTCAATGAAACTGTTTTCTTTTACACATTTTTTTGAGATATTCTTCAAAATTTTAGTTGTGTAATACTTCTGCTTTTTGAAACTCATATATAATTAAAAAATACGTTTTTTTATTTAATTTTTTATAACAATATTTTTTTTTATTCAAGTCTTCACGGCGAAAGTTGATTAACGTAGTTATTATTCATTTAACAGAGACCAGCCCATAGTAGTTTGATATCTAAAGTCTTTTATGATCAAATTGGATGTTCTTCAACTTACAGGAAAACGTTGAAACATTTTTGTTTGACATTTATTCAGATTTTCTCAAAAGTTATAAATTATAAATCTTTTTGTAGAGACATCGCAAATTGTTACACCCCTATTTTCATAGCTTCTTCTATTTCAATAAATTCTTCTATTTTTCTGTTTCAAATGAGACGAACTCTAATGACAATAAGAATAATCTAAAAAGTTTGAAAAGAAGACAAATTTAATTACATATTTAATAAGTAAGTTATACAAAATAGCGGATATTTGAAAAGGGATATTAAAAGAAAAAAGAAAGAAAATAGAGAGTTAAACAAAAAAAAAACGAAAATTAAAAGAGATCGAAGGTAACCTCATTATAGCACCTAAAATGGAAAAATTTTGACACCTGCAATCCTGTTACTTTTTCACTATTTCTATTGAAACATTTTACCGTAGTATCATTCAATACTGTTTGTTGTGTAAATTAAATAAATTAAGAAAACTACAATGATTTTTTTCAAATATATGTTGTTTCCGATCGGTTAGCATAAATAACTCATCATCGTAAGAAAAAAAAACATAAAGCTTAAAAGAGTGCAGGCACTCGGTCATCATCAAGTTAAAAGAAAAAGGTAATAATTTACTGACTGATGGAAACTTATTTGAAATTATAGTATTATGTACATTTTAGCTTTTTTCAAACTTTTAAACTCGAAAACTTTAATATAACTCATAAAATGATCTAAAAAAGTTAGAACTGGCATTAAAAACTATTTATTTGTTCATAGGTAAAGATGTTGAGCAATAAAAAAGTCGAACTATTATTTGCTTTGGTGTTAGTTGTTGTAGCTGTTGTAAGATCTGAAGATAAAAATCTTTTATTAGAAGATAACAAGGATGTAAAAAGAATCGTAAATGATTACTTAGAAACAAAAAATGGAGAACAGCTTATGTCAGGAAGGTTTGGGAAAAGAGAAACTGATGAGGGAGACAGTGATGATGAAGATAGCAGTGAATATGAAAATGAATACGATGGTATAACTTTGTTGCATCAATTTTTTCTGACTTTTATTTATACTAGTAAATTCATTTTATAAGTTTTTATAAGTATATAAAAATGTTGACTTGAGTTGTAAATGTTTTTATTAGATGAATTAGAAAACCAAGGACTTGCAAATGTGAGATATGAAAGACAACTAATGCGAGGACGATTTGGAAGAGAAAAAAATGCAGTAAGTAACGAGGATCAATGGCTTGGAGGACGTTTTGGTAGAGAAGCTGCAACTCAATGGTTTAACGGACGGTTTGGAAGAGATATCGAAGGACGATTTCTCCCTCGTTTTGCAAAAGAATCTAATAAACCACATCTCAGAGGAAGATTTGGTAGAGCTGCAAAGTTGTAAAGAATCGTTCCTTTTATAAAAACATCTTAAAGAACTCATATAAATTATTTTTTAAATCATTGCTTTGTCACTAAAAATCTATTAGAACATTGTTACAAAATATTTAGAAACATTAATAAAAAGACTTTTTTTTTTTGGGTACCCAATGAAATGTTTGTACACATTATGGAATTAATCATGCAAAAAAAAATAGTTAATTAACGGTACACATTTTTTGATTACTAAAATAAAGGAAAATTTCGTTAGTAATCTAACAAACAAACCTGATGTTTACGTTATGTAATAAACGAACCTAATGTTTAGTAGTCTAACAGACAAAGTTTTTTATAAGATTGACAGAAATTTTTATACGAACTAATAAATAATAAACGTTTTTTTGCATATTCAAAAAAATGTTGAACTTTAACTGCAATTATTTTATTTTTTAGTCTAATCACACTGATAAATTATGCGTACGTAAGCTAAAAAAAAATGTTTATAACTTTTTTATTGAAAACAATTTTTGAAAACAAATAAAACAAATATATATATATATATATATATATATATATATATATATATATATATATACATATTAAACCAAATTTAAAATAAAAGTTCTTACAACAGGGATTTTTATAAATAGTAATCTTAAGTAAACACAAATCAAATTTAAGAATAAAAAATGTGCTGATGGTAATGGGAACAACAATAACAACAACAAAAATAATAACAATAATAACAATTATAATAGTAATAACAACAATTACAATAATAGGAATAGTAGTAGTAATTATAAAAAGTATATAACTATAACAGTTATAATAATTAATATAACAGTTATCACAATAATTTTGATAATGAGAAGTTATCACAATAATATTGATAATGAGAATACAAATAAAACCAATTCAGTTTAAGTGAGATAAAAGTATTAATATTTAAATAAGTATTATGACACATTCGAAAAGAGAACAATGGAAGAATAATAGAAAAATAATAATCGAATATAACAATTAAGAGATTTTAGACGGAAAGGAAGATTGCTCTATGTTATTATGCTTTGATGTTGCATCGTAATTTTTTCATAGTCAATATTTAGGAACAGATAACTTAAAGTTGATAGCAGATTCTAGAATATTTTTACAATTTTATCTAAAATTTAAGTTAAAAGGTTGGTTATTAAGATGCTGAACCTAAATAATATTATATCAACAGTTTGATAGTAACTATCCAACAGTTTAATAGTAACTATTCAACAGTGTGATAGTAACTATCCAACAGTTTGATAGTAACTATCCAACAGTTTGATAGTAGCTATCTAACAGTTTGATAGTAACAATCAAACTGTCTATTTGTTTGGAACCAATATCAAGATAACCAACCTTTTAAATAAAATTTTCTAATTTAAATTCTTGAATTTTTTAATTAATTTAAATTTAACTTTTAAATAAGGTCACACTGTTTAAAAACTTTGGATAAAAAAAAGAGTATGTTAGAGTTGGAATTAGTAAGCACAGCTTCATGATTGACATAATGACGGATATTGGTTGGAGTTCTGTTCAATCACGTTAAATTCAACGTGATCAATAATTCGTTCAATCCGATTAATTTCAAAAGTTATGAAGTGAAACAACGGATTAATTAAAATCTATTTTGATTCCAAGATATTTTTAAAGAGTTAACAAGATTAATTTTTGTTAACCGAAACTTAGATATTTATTGGTTTTTATTTGAATAGATTCAAATATGATAATTTCATGTTTTTTTAGAGTTGAGGGATATTAATTGGAGCTCAGCCATTGAACAATGTTGGTTAGATCATGATTTAACTTTAATTAGCAGATTTTTAATGTGATTTGTAAATTAGGAGCATGTTAGTGTCATCCGCAAAATTGGTAATCTCTAGAAAATTTAATTTAAACATTCAGAAAATTGATAAAAATAAATCCTAATACCGAGTCTTGTGGAACACCATTAAAAGAATTAGCTAGTTCTGGGTTGACACCTTTAGTTCAAACAAAAAATTTTATTTTACAAAGGTACTATTACAAAAAGGAATACTTCTAACTCAGCAGTGTTATAGTTTGTCGCTAAAATGCGGTGGTTTAAGGAAATAGATTGGGTTATCAATTTGTAACAAACGCTTTTCTTATGTCTATAAATATTTTACATACAAAGAGTCAATTTTTAAGGGGTTGTTTACACTTCTCTTTTATTTCTTGTATTTATGAGTTGAGTATGTGGAACATTACATTTTCAAATATTTTACTTAAGTTGGAAAGTATAGAAATGGGTTGATAATTAAAGAAGATTTTCCAGATGAGAACCAATTTTGTGCCTCAAAAAGCTCTGGGTGTCACTTTTAAAAGTATCGTTTATCAGTACATAAAGGTTTGAAAATTATGCAAAGAATCAGTTAAAGAAAAAATGTAAGAAAATATCGGGACCAAAACTTTTGCTATTTTAAAGAGTACCTTTTGTTAAATTAAATTCTTTATTTTCTTCCACGAGATCGACGAAAAAAGATTAAGCATTAGGTATTTTTAAAAAGTTGTTGTAAACACATTTATTAGAACAAAATTTTTTATGTTATGCAGCCGTGGCGCAGTCGTTAGAATTCTGTCTCAGAACCAAAAGGTCCGAGATTCGACGCTGACCTAATAAGCGACATTGATAAGGAAGAAGGCGTGAACTTCCTAGTTAAATGCTCTCTTGCAGTGCTCTGTGATAAGACCGTAAGAACTTCTGGCAGCGCCTTAATAACTATATTTAAAAAAGTAGTTCGTCTTCAATATTAGAAAAATAATTATTAACTATTTTAGCAACAGTATTAAGATCTGACATTTTCATCAACCTTGAGACTTGAATTAATATTAGTTGAAGTTTTGATGCTTATGATTTTTTTAATTCCTTTTAATTTCATTTCACAACATTATTCAGGCTGTTATTAAAAATCCAGTAAGTAAAGTGTTTTGAACAACACTAAACTTCTTTTTAGTTTGACCTTTTTACAATCTTTAAAGGCAAGATATTTATTTTTAATTGTCAGTACTCAGACCTGTACCGTAAAATTTTTATTTTATTTTTTTAAATATATCTAAGGTGGAGGAGGGGCCATATTTGAAAAAATAAGGCAGTTTGAAAAGCCAATAAAATTTTTGCTTCATTTTTGTTATAAAACTTGCGTGAAACCAAGAGAATTTATTAAAAAAAGGGAGGGGGTCAATCGCATTCGGCTCTCCTCTCCCCCCATTTGGTGCGGGCATGGTACTGCCTTCTTTCGTCATGTTGAAAATTTCATTGCACTACGTTTAATGTGTTTAATTTTTTTATATTTTGATAAAGTTATTTTTTTTTACATATATACAAACATATATTTTGATAACATTCGATAAAGGTATATTTCGAAATGCAATGCGATGGTATCTTGAGCCGAAGGAAAACTTCGAATAACTGACGGGGCGTTTGTCAAGGGGAGCAAAAAATTACTTCGAATAAAAGTAATTTTAAGTAACTGCAGGTTCAAAAAACTGATTTTTTGTCCCCATGACTAACAGTATTTTTTTGTCCCCAGCTTTGATAAAATATAAATACTTCCAACTTTTTTACTTTAAGCATCGCAAAATAAATATCTTAAATTATAATATTTAAGACGAATATTAGTTGTACTAAATGATTTAACTTCTAACCAGTCAGAAGCGTCCTCAAAACTTCTGTAAAAGACGTCTTTACACATTTGGAAAAAACGATTCTACGCCGTCTTGTCTAAAGGCATCAGAACTTTTTTTGCGTCTAAGAAAAAAACAATATAGTCCAGTTAATATAATAACATGATAACAAAGTTCGGAAAGGGTTTTTCATTAATAAGGTCGATCATTAATCGTATTTATTTTCTATGATTCAAGAAAAATTATATTTAGCCTGTGTGCCTATAAAATAAAAGGAAATAAAACAAAAAAAATGATATAAAATAGCTATCAACAAATAGGGGATAATATCTTTTAATTTTATCGCCCTATTTGTTGTTATTAGTAACATAGTAACATGCTGTGTGTATAACAGACTAACAAACCATAGTTAACATAACAAATATTTAATGTAAATGTAAATAGAAGTCGGCCATTTAGCTCCTACCACTTCATAGAAATTTGGGTCAACGTGAGACCAACCACTAAATAGCAATTATAAACAAAATTAATAACCACTTTTTATAAGCAACCATGGAAAGTTGTAACGCCAAGAAAGTTCTTTTACAAGTAGTAATTTTATCGTTTAATGAATTTCCTAACTTAAAAGAAAAGTTAAAACTGTTTGAGAAGAAAATAAATTTAATTAAGTCAAGAGTTAATTAAGTTATGCAAGACTATTTACTAGTCTGCGAATAAAAAATGAAATAGAGAGTTAAGAAACAAAAAAAGTATTGAAAGAAATTATAGGTAATTTCATTATAACGTTTAAAATGAGGAAAACTCATGGCACCTGCAATCATGTTACTTTATTCTTTCCATAAACAACTTTTGCCGTTGTGTCATTCATTACTGTTGTTTTGCTCATAAAATAAATTAAGAAAATTTTCAACCATGTGTTGTTTCCGTTCGGTTAGTTTAAATACTACTTTTTTGCAAAAACAAAAACATAAGTTTAAAGAAGACCATAGAGCAGGCAATCAATTAAGATCCAGTTGAAAAGGTAATACTTTACTGAATGATAAAAAGTAGTATAAGAAATATCTTATATGTAAAATAAGAGTATTATGTTCAGTATTTGACTTGTTTGTTTGCTTGCTTATAGCTAAAAATGTTGAGCAATAAAAAAGTCAAACTATTATTTGCTTTGGTGTTAATTGTTGTAGAAGTTGTAAAATCTGACGATAAAAACTTTTCATTAGAAGTTAACAAGGATGTAAAAAGATTTATAAAAGATATTTTAGACGCTAAAAGTGAAGAACAACTTATGTCAGGACGTTTTGGAAAGAGCTTACCCGATGAAGAAGACATTGATAATGAAGTAGAAAATGAATATGATAATGAATATGATGGTAATAATTTCTTTTAAACTAATTTCTTAATGCAATTTAACTTTTTCTGTTTCATCTAACTACTTTTTTGATTACTTTTGTTTTCCTCTGACCTTGACTCTGGTCTTGATTTTGATTATTTTCCTCTGACCTTGACTCTGGACTTATTTTCACATTATGTTCCATTTGTAAAGTTCTTAAGATACATTGAATATTTTGATTTAATACTATTTAGACGAAACAGAGAGCCAGGGAATTATTAATGGAAGATATGGAAGACAACTACTTCGAGGACGATTCGGGAGACAAAATGATAATAAGGCAGCAAGCAAAGAAAGCCAGTGGCTTGGGGGACGTTTCGGCAAAGAAGTTGCTACTCAGTGGTTTAACGGACGGTTCGGAAGAGAAATTGGAGGACGATTTCTCCCACGGTTTGGAAGAGAGTTTAATAAGCCCCATTATAGAGGAAGATTTGGTAGAGTGGCGAAATTGTAAAGATTTGTTATTTTTATTAAAATATTTTAATAAACACATATAATTTAATTGAAAAAATGTTGTTTTTATCAATGAACCCGTTATAAATAAAATTGAAAACTTTTGCTTTGTGCGCAATATAGCTTGTAACACTCACGAAACATGGAAAATAAATTTATGTCTCTAGAAATCCATTTTAATTTTTACATGGTTAGCATAAAAAATTTGACCTTACATTTAAAATGAATATCTATTTTTAAACAATATTGATCTAAGTCCAGATAATATTACAATATACCTTTTAAATCTAAACTCATTTAAATCCAGGCATTGACGAATTACATCCGACAATATTTTCAAAAAATTAGCTTTTAAATGTTTAAACATGTTTAAACATCTACTAATTTTAACCAAGTCCTTATAAGTGATTCAGTACACCATATATGGAAAGATGCAATAATTTCACCCATAGTTAAAAAATGAGACAGATCAAAAGCAATTAATTATAGACATATTAGTATAAATTATAACTCAATAAAATTTTTTGAAAATATTATACAAAAACATATTATGACACACCTAATTAACAACAAGTTAGTTTGCCTAGTCACACCTAATTAACAACAAATCAGTCTGCACCAAATATGGGCTCTTGCTTAACTAACATTCTAACTGTAATTGATTAATGTACCCTATCACTTTATGATAATATTCCCATTGACAATATTTGCCTCAATTTTGTCTTTGACAAGGCTCCACATAAATTTCTTATTTCTAAATTTGTAACTTATAATATAAAATGGATCAATTCTATGATGGATAAAAAACTTTCTGGAAAACCGAATGCAAAGAATTGTTATAAAAGTTACTCAAACTGGGTGTCCGATGAAAGTGGAGTTCCCCAAGGCTATGTTCTTTCAGCATTTATTTTTATTATATATGTAAACGATAAATCCCTGAAATAATCAAATATATAATCTGCTTTTTTTTCATGACGATACCAAAATCTTCCGTTCTCTTGAAACTTTTCAATCTTTTCAAGAACTACAAAACGATATTGACGCTCTTGTTGTATTTTCTCAAAAATGAGAATTGAAATTTAATATTGATAAATGCTCTGTACTACACTTAGGACACAAAAAAAAATTGCGTTCTTGTACTATGAATGATTTAGAACAAAGTATAAGTGTAAAGATTTACACTTATACTTTGTTCTAAATCATTCATAATTTAGGTATTCACGTTACGGAATTTAGGTATTCACGTTAATTCGAATTTACTCTTTTCAAAACACAATCTATTTAAGTCAACAAAGCAACAAAAATATTAGGTAAAAAAAAAATTATAAAAAGAACATTTTCATTTTATTCAGATTAATCATTTTTCAAAAAACTATTTTCAGCTTCACCCCACCCTAACTTAGAATAATTTGGATCAATTTGTAACCCACAGGTTCTTAAAGACAAACTGCAAATAGAAAATGTATTAAGAGGAGCTTCAAAACGAATCAAAGGCTTAAATCGTCTTTTGTATAAATAAAGATTGTTGGCACTAAATATGACAAGTATGCAGTTCAAACTAACTCGTGGTGATTTAATTACCGTCTTTAAATGGTATAATAATAATATATGTTATAGAAGTCTATTTTAAATTGATAGCCAATTTAATGATTGTGGTTACGTATTAGGAAAAGGTGTGAGTGAGCATCTGTCAAACATATAATAAAGTAATTCCACATTTTATTTTATTAAGACACAAATGGTTATCAACGGCACAAAATGTTACTTCAAGCCTGCCATTATTCTCAAGAGGTTTAAAGATGGGCTTTTAAACAGGTTTTGAAAAAAATACTGATTTGAGGTTTAACATCAGCATGAGTGGAGAATTGTTTGTAGAAGATGTCAAGTAACGCGATAAGCAAAAAGAACAACCTTAATGATTTTCAGACACATTTTAGGATTACCTTCCAAAACCTTTATCAAAGAGTTCTTTATTGTTTAGTTTTGGCGTTCTACCAATCAATTTGACTGAGGAATACAAGCAATTGTTTATCTCTGTTCTACTCCAGTTTATCTATGTAGTTGTTTATATACCGCGTTAACGAATTTCCGAACTTTGTCATTGATTTGGTTTTTAAAGCACCCATGCTAACACATAACTTCACTCATACTAACACATACCCATGCTAACACATAACCTCGTACAAAAATTGAGCGACAGTTTGAGCTGATTTATCCTTAATTGGTTTGGCTTCCAACTATTTTGAAAAATAGTTAATCAAGACCACAACATGACAACACTCATTGATTGTTAGATGCTTACAGATATTCATTCCAATTTGTTTTATAGCACTTAATGGTGTTGGTAATGATTTAATTCTACCTTTGCAGACTTTAGATTGTTTTTGGCACAGTTCGCAACTCTTAACATATTCACTGACGTCAGCAACATTATTAGAAAAATATTAGTGCAATCTTGTCTGTTATACGTGGTGTTTCTTCCTCTATTCGAGGTCGTTGCCTTGTAGCGTTCAGAATCTCCAATACCTCGGTGCACGTCTCTAATAACTTTGATTTAAATCCATAATTACGGGTAGATATTGTAGAAGGGTATGTTTCATTTTGAAGATATTCTTCCACCTGATCAAAATTAAAATGCTTTTTTTCCTTCGCCGTGAAGCAGGACACGTGAGTTTACTTGTGAATTGTTTATTTGTGAAAACTGTTTGTTTTGTTTACTGATTGAAAAAATAATGAGATTTTTGGAACATTTGAAGACCTCGAGGGAAAAAAAGTATTGTCACATTTTAAAAAATTAGAGAATGTATATAATGATCTCTTCGAAAATTTTTGAAATGAAAGGAAGAATAAAACTTGAAACATTTTATTTTATGTAAACTATCTAAAACTATTTAATAAATAAATCTAAAACTTTATTTTATAATTCTTGTATACATCGCTTTATATAAAAGCTTTTTAAACTGATCAATAAAGACTTTCTCAAAACATTTTAAATTTGAATGACTTTGATGTAATTAAATGTGAATGAATTCAATGTTATTGATTGCATCTTGTACCGGGTAAATTAAACTGCTGTGGATTATACGGTTTTTTGTGTTTAATCTGATGGGATTTAAAATGCAAATAATAACATAAACTTTTTTTTAAGATGCTGCAAGCATGATTTTACAGTGATATAACAAAATATTCCAAAGTTTCTTTGATCGGATCTATAAAGTCTTTTTACTTAATGATAAAATCAAAGGGTTAAGAAATAGTTCAAGTGTAATTAAGAAATAATTAATTAAAATCATACCCTTTAAAATAACACTAAAGTATTACTTTAGAGTTGTATGAGAGAATGATTTTTAATTAACAAAATAAAAGAATATCTTTATAGTTAAAGTTTAATATATATACAACTGATTTAGTTAAATATATTAATTATTTATGTAGTAAATTTAAACTAAGATCACATATAATGTTTATTTGTATCATTTGTGTCATATTAATAATGATGTTTGAAAAAAAATGAAAAATAAAATAGCACAAACTTTAATTAAAGAAGACAATATATTTGACGAAGCACTGCTTGCTCCGGTCATTTATTTTCGTAAGTATTTACACTCTGTATATTTTTAAACTAAACTAAACTTTGTATTCCAAAAAATGTGTATAACAGTGGTATGTTATGGTAGTGCTAGAGTTTATATTATTCATAAGAGATATTATAAATCGAAAAAAGAAAAAAAGAAAATGGAAAATTAATAAATAAATAAACGGTATTGAATGTAAAGAGAAAGAAAAATTGAAAAAAAAAAAAAAAAAAAATATCAAAAAAATCGAAAAAAAAGAACATAAAAGAAGAAGGAAATAAATTCTTAATCAAAAAAGAAATAAATAAAATGAAAAATTATTATTATCATCAGTTATATATAAAAAGAGTGTGTTACGTGTTTATTATAGATTGTTAATGCACAAGGCCGTAGACAACTTTTTTTGATGTTTGAGTTAAGCATCTTTGAAACATAAAGAAAACTCCATATTTAAGTATGTTAATGTATATGAGGAATGAGGATGCTAGACAAAAAATTGTGGTGATTGCAGACTGGAAACAACAAAAACCCCAAAACGGTAGCCCTCCCCCCCTCCCAGTCCCTAATAGAAGGGCAGTGAGTCAAATTTGTTTTTGTTTTTTCAATCTTAAACTTAATTTATATTCATCGACGAATTTCAAACTTGATTCAATAATCTTTTGTTGATCGGCTTTTATGACCTTATAAAGTTTACAGCTCCCTCAATTTAGTCATTAAAGCAGCTCCCGGACCCCCTCCCCCCCCCCCCGATGTTGTCGGCTCTGTTTTTTATGTGCTATTTCAGCTCATATAGCGAGAGCCATTATCAAACTAATTAAACCGTTAAAAAAACCGTTTAACAAGGAAAAATCGTGGGGTCATTGAAATACAACGCCGCCAATGTTCAAAGTCTAAAGAAAACGTGATAATGGCAATTAGGTGATGACTCATGATTGGAAACCATTTTTTGTAAAATTAAAAAATGTTGAATATCTTACGTTGCAATGATATCATTTTGTTGCAAAACTGTTGTAAAATGACAAAAATTTGTAAAAAAAAATTATTACGAACGTAACGTTCATAATAATTTTTAAAACGGTTTTTTTAACGGCTTTATTAGCTTGATAAAAAAGAAATAAATAGTATGATACCGTATATAATGTTTTACCGCTGAGTTAAGGCTGCTAAATTCTTAAAAGATGTCACACACAAACAAACAAAGTTATGACGAAAACACAATTTATTTATAAAAGAATTTGCCATTAACAACTGTTAGTTTTAATAATTAGCACTAATTCGTTAATTTAATTTAAATATATTTTCTAAATTAAAAAGAGTTTTAATTTAGTCAATATATTTAAACTAAATTAACAAATTAAGAAGGTGTTACATTTTAATGACTACTTTTAAGTGTCATTTTAATGACCAATGAGTAACTATATGAAAATATTTTTTTCAGAATTTCAATGGTGGATTGGTATATGGGTGACCAACTTTTGTAAATTTACGATGACTTTTTGTATACTTTACGGTTGAATAAAAAAATAATGATAATAAAAAAACAGTACATTCTAATCTAAAGGTGATTTTCACTTAAAATCAAATAAATATCTAACCAAACCACAACCAAAATAATTTTTATACTTTATCAGTTTTTTAAGCACTATACAATCTTACCTAATTTAAATAACCCTTTTCTAATTACTTGAGATAATGCATAAATGGTACTATTTATCTAGATATCAGATTTCAAGGAATAATTGGTGGTGAGGCAATCAATTTTGATGTTGTTATTAACTGTTCAATTGATTCAGCAAACAATCCAAACTAGTTTTTAATGCTTGCCTTCGCACTGCCTTCGCTGGTGCTGTTGTGCATCTTAATATTCCAGAAATAAAGTTTAGATTTCTATGATCATGCCCGTTACACAATCTCCTATTGTTAAAAATTGATTAACATTTACTAATCTTCTAAAAAAATCTAACTGACGTCAAGTATTTATTAACAAGGATAGGTCATCATAATTCAAACCTTGCAGCTTCAAAAAAAAATGTTTTTTTTAAGTACAATGATAGAAGTATGGTGATTATGATTTAAAAAACTAAACTATTTAAATAGTAAATTAAATTATGCAAAAAAGCGGATATATAAACAGAGTTCAAACAACCGCTATCTTGACATATGGTTTTTTTTTTATTAAAAGTAAAAAAAGAAGAGAGAACGAATAAATTTCCAAGGTATTCTCATAACAGCAATTAAAATGGATGACACCTGCAGCCCTGTTACTTAATTTTAAATTTGTAAAGAAATCCGTTGTATCATTCAATTTTGAAATTTGTATTATGTTAAAAAAATACAATGGCTTTTTTTAATATATACGTTGTTTTCGCTTAGTTAGCTGAAATAACTCACCATCCCCCAAAAAATAAAAATAAAGCTAGTGTATCAGAGAGGAAGCACAAAATCAACTTGAGTGGAAGACCATTTTGTGTTATTGGTAATATTTTGTAGGCTGATAAAAAATATATTCATGATATTTTTTATTATTTTTTCTAAATGTTTTGAGACCATTTCACTACAAAATAATAAAAGCTAAATTAAGTTGTCATTTGTTTTTTAGTAGGTTAAAATGTTGAACCAACGAAAAGTAGAAATCTTTTTTGCTTTGGCTTTAATCGTTGTAGCTCTTGTAAAATCTGACGATAACAATCATTTGTCAGAAGGTAGCAAGAACAATCACTTGTCAGAAGATAGCAAGAATACAAAGAGAATATTAAAAGATTACTTAAATGCAAAAAACGCAGAACAACTTACAAGAGGAAAACTTATGAAAAGAATAACCAATAAAGAGGACAACTTCGAAAATGACGTGGAAAACGAATATGAAAATAAATATGATGGTATTATTTTTTTAAATTTCTTTTCAAAATTTTTTAATTTTTATTCCAATTATATTCACCGAGGCTTTTATAAGTATAAGAATAAGTGGAATGATAAGAATTTTTTTTTAAGATGAGCTAAAAAACAACGGGCATGTAAGTAAAAGAGAAGATGCTACTCAATGGTTTAATGGAAGATTCGGACGAGAAATGGGTGAGCGGTTTCTACCTCGGTTCGGAAAAGAGTTGAACAAACCACATCTAAGAGGAAGATTTGGTAGAAATATAAAGTTGTGAAGATTTATTATTTTTATGAAACACCACTGTAACTAAACCTATTTAAACACTGTTTTAAAATAATATTAAAAAAGATAATTATTTTTCTTTTTTTTAAGTGGGGGAAGGGTACATTAAAAGATTTATTTGAAATACTTTGTTAAAAATAATGAATTGCTCAACCCATGAATTCATCATTTTTAACAAAGTATCTAAAATTAATACTTTAATGTACTCAGCGTACCTAACGTACTTTTTAAGAAATTTCTATTAGTTGTTTATTATATTAGTTTAAACAATCGAGACATTTCCGTGTTATGTGGTCTGCATAATAAGTCATTGAATAGTTTATTGGGATAACACACTTGTTTAAAAAAGGAATTTTTTTTAAATATTGGTTTAAAACATAAAATGCGTACCATATACTATTTTCTTATATGTTATATAACTTATATTAATATATAATTTAGTAATGATTCTATTTAATAATAATATTAATATTTTATTATTATTATCATACATGTTATATAACTTAATATAATAAAGTAATAAAAAGTTAAGGTATGTTTTAGAATGTTAATTTTAGCTATAATATCCAGACCAGTGAAACCTCGAGTTTTTGAATCCTATTTTTAAGTTTATACTTCGCTTGGTGCTGGAATTATTATGAATATTGCAAATACGTTAAAACAATAGAAAATTTTTCAAGAAAATTGAAAAAAATGAACTGCAACTACCAGCACCTCATTTTATTCGAGTGTTTCACTCTACAAGTGAAGAACATTATAGTTTCGAGTGTTTCACTCTACAAGTGAAGAACTGTCACGGAGAAAACTGTCCGCGGAGTAATTTGTCCGATCGGACATTTTACTCCGGAGTAGAACGTCCTAGTTTGTCCTATCCGTCCGTCTAGGACAATTTACTCCGGAGCAAACTGTCCTACGTTGGAGTAAACTGTCCTACTTTTTTGCGGATTATTTTTATTCGGACCACTCGAGCGATGTGTTTAAGCGTTTGTTTAAACGATGGTTTGAGAACTCGCGCATTATTCTGCGGCATAAAGAAAACTTTAGCACTTTATATACTAAGCATAATATTATTATAATTAACATAGTAATATTATGCGTCATGTAACTCATACAAATAAACCTGAAGCTTGATAGTCACAAGGTTATTTTTTTCCCGGTTTAAAAGTTTAAAAAAATTAAAAAAATGTTAACACTGACATGTTTAAATCTTTATATTTCGTTTAAGGTTTAAGTTAAAAACAGTAAAAAATAAAAATTATGTTTTTTATGTTATCTTGTTTGAAATTTATTCTAGATTCAGAATCAGAGCCGAAACCACAAATTTGATATTAGGGGGCCCTAGGGTTCTTTTAAAGGAGGAAGGGGATAAAAAATTTGTTAAAATTATTTTATGTATATGTTTTTCCCTTATAATTATAATTTAAAAATTTTTTGGAGGGGCCAGGGCTCTCCCGATGGTTACGGCTCTAAGAATATATATACATTTATATTATTAGAATGTATATATTCAATATTATAAGAATAATTGATTTTTTTTAAAGTGAAGTTTTTTCAGCTCCTATAGCAACGCCAATAGCAATGGCGATTTCCTGACTTTTAGTAAACTAATTTTTTTATTTTGTACCTAATTGTTTCTGCAACCTTTATATCAATTTATTTAGTACCTAATTAATTTTTGCCACATATATTACTAATATATATATATATATATATATATGTATATTTTAAATGTGTTTTAAACAGAATTCTTTTTTTTTACCTTGTACAAAACATAAAATTAAAAATGAAAACTTGAAATTTTCATGGTGTACTCTTCTACAATTACTTGATGGACTGTAGCAGAATCACAGTAAACTCATGATAATGCTTTAAGTTTTGAACAATTATCTTAAATAAAAAATGGATTTTTTATTTTTGCTTTTTAAACATAAAATATTATATAATACTAACATCGAGAAAGTCTTGTTCTTCTTTTTCATCATTCACTTAATCCATTTTATTTAATTAACTAAAGTAAGTTTTTTTAAAAATTGCATATACCAAACTGGTTGACTTTGTCAACCAAATTATATATTTTGACAAGAAAAACTTAATGTAGGTTATTTACGAAAAGTTTAAGTAAATACCAGCTAATAACATTAATGATACAAATAGCAATGATAAAAATAAAACAACCAACTGAAACAATTACAAGAATGATAAGATAATTTTATAATTAAAAAAAAACATCAGTATTTATACAGTACAACATACATATTATAGTAGAGTAAATAAATGTAAATAAATAATGGTACAAAACAGTAATAAGTTATTATCTAACTACAGTTAAATCATATTTTGCAATGTTACCTGAAAATAAAACTAATCCAAACTTTATTGAGTTGAATTCAATTTTTCCTTAACTGTTGGTGAATGATTAATAAAGTAAACTTAAATTCATGGAAGTTTACTAAATTAAAACCATATTTCAACAGTAGACAAACTAAAATAAAATAATGGCAAAGTTAAAATCAATGAAATAATGGAATAAAAAAGAATCATTTTTTTTAAATATAACTAATAATAAAAATAAATCAAAAACTTTGAAAAAAGTCTTTGAAACCTTATAACAAAAAACTTCTTCAAACTCCAATCATAAATAAAAATAAATAAATAATAAATCCAAATAAACAAATAAAGCTCCAGCATAAATAAAATTATAGACAAAATAAGGACAGTTATAAGACAAAATAAATATAAAGAAGAAGAAGAGCAATAATGCTTTAAACTAACGTTACTCTTTAAGCTAGAACTATTTTTTAACCTAATGCTACATTTTAAGTTAATACTACTCTTAATCTTTCTTACTATAATGAAATGTCTTCCTAATTACTTTTATTTATGCTATTATTTATACTTTTTATATCCAGAAGTTAATTGCAAAAATCGCACAAAAAATCATCAAAGCTGCTTTCCGAAATGTTGATCAAACAGTTTAAGTAATATAACTTATTGCATTTCAAACATTTAATCATTTTGCCTTCAGCAGGCATCCGACAAGAACAGTAAAGTAACAAACCAGTAAATGCTTTATACCTTTCCTCAACTATTTTATTTATAAAATGTTGGTTGCTTTCAGGTCTTGTGTTAAAATCAATTAACAATGATTGAGAAGATTCTCCTGCAACTTATAATTCTATAGGAAGTATGGGCTTCCTTACGAACATTAACTCAAAGGGGCAGTATTTTGTAGACTCTTGCCATGATGTATTGTATGCAAAAGTACAAGCATCCAAATGAGTATCCCATGTAATATGGCGATCATTGCAAAATTTTACAAGCATTAACTGGATGGTTTGATTGAACCGCTCATCTAAACCATTAGCCTAAAACACAAGATGATTAAATCCAAGATTATAAAACTAGTAAGCTCTTATACACAAACTGAATTCAAATTTTTAAACCTGTGGATGATAGGCTGTGGTAAAATGATATTTCACATTTAACAAAGTCGTTAGTTTCTTGTTTATTTGGTTGTAAAACTCTGTGCCTTGGTCAGAGGTAACAACTTTTGGTATACCCATTTGCATGAACAACTGAAATATTCAAAAAAATTTATATCTTTAAAAATATTATTTAAATGCAATCAGATAATATTATTTAAATTTACCTTATACAATTCTATTGCAACACTACTTGCTAATTTTGATTTTAGGGGAAACGCTGCTACCCACTTTGTGCAATAATCAGAGATAGTAAGAATACATTTATTTATACTAAATCAATTCCAATATGAAACCATGGTGACTGTACTTTAATAGGATGAAGCTCTGGACTAGTTTTTTTGAATTTTTGCATATTTGTGTGCTGACACTGTTCGCAGCTTTTAACCTATGTTATGTGTAACTTGCAAATTACAAACTCTAGCATATGGTATATATTAATGTTCTGATGTCACAAGACTTAAATTTAGAATTATTTAAGAACATACTTTAAAAAAATTTCACATAATACAATATATAATATATGTATATATTATACATTATAGCATTATAAAAAAATAGATACACATTGGTTACAGATATAATAGCAATACTAAAATATGTATCAGGTAGTCATTATACTTATATTCTATAAAAGTGTTATTACTTGTAAAATAGATTAACATTTTGAACAACATAAAGTTTTGAGAACTTGTTTCAAATCTTCTGTCATTCAATTATTTAAACTTTCTTTATATTTTAAAACATAACATGGTATTATATATATATATATATATATATATATATATATATATATATATATATATATATATATATATATATATATATAAATGCCATATTAATATTGATAACAACGATGTAATATACATACAGCATAAACTACATCTTTGAAAATTCCTAGCCAGTAAAAACGTTCTGACACCTTGTAAAAAGTTTGTGTTCTACCAAGGTGACCAGCAGTAGGTTCGCTATGACAAAAATTAACAATTTGTTTTCTTTGCTCATTGCTAAAAACCACTTCCAACCATATGTCATTCTTTGTCTTGTGATGCAGTTTATCATCCTCCATCATAAACCTGTAAAGTATAAATAATTATTTTTTTATTATTGGAACTGCTTCCAATAATACATAAATAAACTTTTTGTGCTATAATTTTTTTAAATATCCTTGTAAGTATTATTAAATGGGAGCAAATTATATGATAATTATATATTCTATTTGACAAATAGAATATAAAATTATCATATATTCATTTGTCATATCGACTATATTTGTAACTTTCTTAACAGTGTATAAAAGTATATATCATATTGTAACTTTGTTACTAGTAACATAGATACAAAATGATATAATCTATGTATGTTTATAATCTATACCTGCTTGTCGAATAGCCCGCATTTCATTCGGTGTGCAGTTATAGCGATAAACAGATGAAAATATATAGTTACTAACATCAGCAAGCATTCTTTCTTCAGCATTATTCTGTTCATCCATTTTTAAAATTAATTTTTGAAATGATGGTACAAATTCAGCCGCAATTCATAAAATTACACTATTCTCTAGGTCGGACAACTTACTCCAAACTAGGACGTTCTACTCCGGAGTAAAATGTCCGATCGGACAGTTTACTTCAACGGACAGTTTTCTCCGTGACAGAACATTATAAATTCGAGAAAAAAAACACGTTTTTCAGAAAATTATCGGGTTTGAACCTTTTGTAAAAGTTCTAGTTTTTTAATTTATAATAATGTTCAGGTTTTAGATATTTCATAGTTTTATTAAGACATAAGCCAAAACGGCTGAACGAAGTCGCAATAGCTTTTGCTTTCTTTCTGAATGAATACAGTAACGCAGACTCAACCCACTTAATAAGTTTTCCAAGAGTTATTTCAGATTTTTAATATGGTAGCAACAGCAGATTTTAATTTTGCTTTTGTATGCTGTTTCTTTTTTTTTTTTGACAAAAAGAAAAAAGACAAATTAGTCTTTTTTCTTTTTGTCTTTTTTCGCCATGTTTTTCCAATCAGCTTTTCACAATACTTGTTTTGACGTTTAGCATGAGTAAGAGGCATGTTAAAACTTAAAAAGAAAACAAAACAAAAAATTATTATGAATATATAGATATTACTCATCTCGTGCTTAATGAAGTTACAAGTATTTCGTAAAAAAATATATAGTCTCAAGGATAGCTGGCCATTTGTCCTCCAAATGTTGCTTAAGTTAAACATCCCTTTATGGAACCTTTTTTTGTAGGTAACACAACATTACCTATAAATTTTAGTATTGTGGTTTATCCTCCTTCAGCTGATTACCACATTGAGGCAACCATAAGATTACTATTGTTTGACTTTGAGACACGTACAAGATACCTATAATTTAGGTATTGTGGTTTATCTTCTTCCATCTGATTGATATAAGGACGCCACATACCAAGTCCACAGAGAAAAGTTTTGCTAACTAAAGGCCATCATAATTTGCTTCAATGCACAAAGAGTAAGTGAGTTTATAAAAGAGCAGAAATAAATTAAGGTAAAAATCAGAAGTAGTTAAGCTAGATAATACAGCAAAATGAGACAATAAAGAAACACATTTATGCTACTGGAACAAAAGTTTTTTTGTTTTTTTCCATAAAGTATATTAAATATAAAATTTACTGAATACTTTAAAATTTACTACTGAGGTACCTATAATTTAGAGCAAATTACTAAAAATGCCCATGTAAACTAATTAAGCAATAATCTGGTCAGTCTGTATCCATTGGCATTTGTCCTAACACTTATTTGAATCTTGTGTGACGCGTCACCATTCAGTTTTTTTATTCCTTGCACGTCTCAATCGCTTACCCATGATAATTTAGTTGACGCTTCCAAGTCAAAACTAGATCTAGAACTTATCTAACTCAGGGTATTGTTTCAGTGACGGAAAAATTGCGTGACTGATAGACGTTTTCCACACTAAAAGGTAGTATATATCCTGTATGCTATTCATGTTTCTTTTTTGGTAATGCTAAGAGTATGTTGAAAAAAAATTTCGGGATTGGAAAAACGTTGGATCAGCTCTCTTTGAACATAAACAGTCAGCAAAACATAACTAAACCGTTTTAACCTTTATCATCCGCAGTAATGCCAGTGCCCGAGTTGACTTTAAGTTTGTGAAACAGTTTAAAATTAAATAGGCTTACAGGAAGACAGAGCTACCTCGAGAGGTTTCAATTATAAAGTTTCTCATTAACAGATACATTATAACATTGTTATTAGTTTATTGAAAAAATGTAACGATATTACTCAATATTTATGAGCTAATATATATACACAGTCTGATTAATTACTTTGCTTGAACCAAATGTTGTCAACAAGTGTATTAAAGCTCAACATTGTTTCTTTGATTCTTTGTAATTATGTTTGTGATGTCCTAGCAACTTAAATCAAGTCAAAAAATAGTCAGCAACCCAGGAAAAAATATTTCTATAAACTTTTGAAACATATGGCCGATAGAAATTTTATAGAATTCTATAGAATTTCTATAGACATTCTATAGAAATTCTATAGAAGTTCTATAGAATTTTTATAGGCCATATGTTCCAAAAGTTTCTAGAAATTTTTTAGAACTTTTTTTCCTGGTATTAAAAAAAATACAATGTTGAATTTCAATTTTCTTTTTCTAAAAATTAGGGGCCAGTTAAAGTTTAAGACGGCTCTGGTCCTGACGTTACATCGTGACATAATAACATCCTAAAATAAAAATGGCAGTATACTATATTTTTATCAAAGAAAAGAGTTGTTTGTTTTTTTATTATAAATTAATGTGCTGGAAAAAAATTCATATAAATTTGAAATCAGTAAAATTTAAAATCTTTTGGCTAAAATTAAAATAAAAGTTAACAGAAATATTTGATTAATTCTTCGATGTTATTTCTAGAGTAAAAGCTTGTTATACTCTATAAAATCCTAAAATATCATTGTTATCTATCGCACCTTCCATCATAAAAACTTCAAAAAGTAAAAAAGAAATATTTTTTATTAAACTTTTCTGTTAGGGATAGTAGGGAAGGCTAGTTTATCCAAACAGTCTTACTTATCCAAACAATCAAAACTCAAAAGCTTATGAAATATTATAGGGTGTGAGAAAATCATAGAATAGTATGTACAAATCATATTTCATAAACTATTTTTAAATTTTTGTAACTTTTCCAAAGTTTCAACAAAAATAATATAATAGCTGTTTATTGAATTAATTTATTTGTTAAACTTTTTTTTAAATTCTTTAAAGAGCTGAATAGAATGTAGCAGGTGATGCTTTGTTTAATGAACCATTTTGAAAACTAAGAATAACTCTACATTTCTTTCTGTTCTTAAATTATATTATTCTTTTGTTATACTTGTATATCAATTTTTCAATGCAGTACCTAAATCTTCTTGATGAACCTATAGAACGTGAAACTGTGAAAGAAATTTAAATAAGTGTTTTAAATAATTTATTATTTCTCTGTTCATCATATTATATATATATATATATATATATATATATATATATATATATATATATATATATATATATATATATATATATATATATATATATATATATATATATATATGTATATATAGTATATATATATATATACATATATAACCTTGTGCTTCTTAAAGTGAATAACAATTCCACTTATATGAAAATCAAAATAATTTGTTTACTAAAATAAAAGAAATGAAATTTTTGCAAATAAATTTAAAAACTTTTTGAATAAAATTTTTTTAGTTGAGTTTTTATGTAGTATAAATGTAATATAAATAACATGAAAACCGGAGATGAGTTCGAATAAAGCTGGAGACAAGTTTAGAAAACTGGAGTTAAGTTAACTTTTATATAAATCATAAAAATAAAGTATAAATAACTTGATTTATATATATGTATATATATATATATATATATATATATATATATATATATATATATATATATATATATATATATATATATATATATATATATATATATATATATATATATATATATATATATATATATATATATATATATATATATATATAAAGCAAAGAAGATTAAAATTTAAAACTTTAAATCATATTTCAACATTCGCTTCATTAAAAAAAAACAAAAAAAAAAACGTGGATATTTTAAAAATTTATTTGTAAAAATCCCTTTGGTTCAATACTTAAATCTCTACATTTAGATTTTCCAATCAAATATAATCAATGTAAATTAGATTGTAATATATATAAAACTACAATGTAGTTTATATCAAAATAAATTGCATAAAAAGTTTCAACAACTGAAACCAATATCTGCTGCCAAACAGATATTGGTTTTAGTAGTTGAAAACAATATCTATAAGTATTTTTTAATTATTACTACTCTTATCCTTATTTATCTCTGAAACTTTTTTCTTTACAGAAAAATTATTTGTAAAAATATAGAAAAGTAAAATTAAAATATGAAAAAATAAAATTAAAATATTGAAAAATAAACATTCATCTCCTTATTATTTGAAGAGATGAACATTGCATTTGAAAAAGTTTCAATACGGATTAAATCAAATAAACTTTTTATTAATGTTAAACAAAAAAAAGTTGTTTTCCAATACTAAATGTAAAAAAATTCATAATCTGAAAAATCTAATTGATAAAATCATCACACAAACAAGCCTATTGTTTGTGTAATGATTTTATCAATGTATCTCGATACATTCTCCATTGTTGCGTCAACAAAGCATTAAGTTAGCCCAAACCATGAGCCATTGTAACAACCTATGTAGCTTTAAAAATGTACTTATTTTGTATCAAATAAGATGAGCTTGTGTAATAAACAATACAAATCCGTATATGATAAAAATTGAGTATTTAAAAAAATAATAATAACATATTATAAGTAAGTAAATTAAACAATAAGATACCAAAGCTTTGAACCCAGTTTAAATATCGTGATAGTCCATGGTTTTTTGTTAAAAGAAACAAAGGAAAATAAAAGTGTTAAAGAAAATAAGAAAGTTAATCAAGAGACATTTCAAATGAAGAGTTTTTGTGACGTCAAGATCCCTGTTACTTATTTTGAGAATTTTATAGAAATCTCACACCGTTGTATCATTTAATACTGTTGTTTGGATTAATAAAGTTAAGAAAACCACAATGAATCTTTTCAAATATGGGCTGTTTCCGCTTGGCAGACTTAAATAACTCATCATCACCGTAAAAAAAATATCATTAGACTAAAAAGTATCTGAGTGCAATCACCATCAAGTTAAAAAGAAGGTAAGGTTTTGTTTAAAAAAAAGAAACATTTATTTTTAAAAAATGTTTCTTTAACTTTTTTAAAAAACTTAAAAAACTCAAGATTACTGACAAGATCAATAAACTGGCAAGATTAATCTTCCAAAAAGTGAGAGCTGTATTATTGTTTAATTTTATTCATAGGTAAAAATGTTGAATCATAAAATTGAGACACTTTTGGTTTGGGGATTAATCATTGTTGCTGTTGTAAAATCGGAAGATAAAAACCTTTCAGCAGAAGATAGGAAAGATGTAAAAAGAATTGTGAAGGATTACTTAAACATTAAAAACGGAGAGCAACTAATGTCAGGACGATTTGGAAAAAGAGTAACCGATGAAGACATCGATAATGAAATAGAAAGTGAATACGAAAACGAATATGAAGGTACAAATCTTTGTCTCGCATGTTTTAATATTTTTAAGGCAATTTTTCATTTACATTGAGATTTTTTTTCCTACTATTTCTTGATTAAATAATCGAGAAATAGTAAGATTTCAATGTATATTTACCATATTTTTCTTAATAAAAAATAATTGTTAATTTAGATAAGTTATTTTTATTTTTTAGATGAACTAGAAAATTTTGCTAATGGCAGAGAAGATGCAGCACAATGGTTTAATGGACGATTTGGACGAGAAATTGGTGGACGAATTCTTCCTCGATTTGCTACAGAATCTAATAAACCACATCTTAGAGGAAGATTTGGTAGAGCTGCAAAAATGTAAAAAAAAAAAGTTTTTGTCTTTATTAGAGTGTTTTTTTGAACATATTATCCATTATTAGTATTATTACAAAGAATATTGAAAACACAGAGAGAAAAAAAAAAAAAACTTTTTTTTGGGGTAGGTAGGGTTATATTAGATATATACTCCACATCTCCCATTTACAAATATATTCTTTAAATAGTTTATTTATTTCAATAGTTTTAAGTAAATGGTAGAAATTAATAATACTTCATCTTGGATATGAATTAACGGTTAACGTTAAATACTTTATAACTTCTAATTTTAAATTACTAATAATAAACCAGGGTTGGACTTCTATTAATTCTTTAGTTTTTTCTGACCCCTCCCCCTTTGCTTAATAATTTTCAGGGAATGTAAAATAGTGTTGCAGTTAGTTAGAAAAAAAACCCGGCGCCGCAATCCCTAAACAAATTTATTCACATAATAACAAAATATAATATCTGACATTTTTTCTTCGTAATCGCATAAATACGTTATACAATAAACCCAAAAGATAAAGTTTATAAAATTTCCTTTAAATATAAAAGAAAAAAAATACATCACATAAAAAACTGGAAACCAATTTAACGTTATTTAACATCGACTTTTTTAGTCGATGTTAAATAATGTTACTTCACGTTGACTTTTAGTAAACAACCAACGTTAAAAGCATAATATTTCTGTTATAAAGGTAATTTATAAGATCAGTTATAACAGGAGGATGTTGAACCAAGCACAGCTTAATGTAAAAGAAAAACCACTAAATGATCTCGTTCTCGAGCACATAACTTAGAGTTAGCTATAAGACAAGCAAGGATTTTTGAGGTAAATAATAATCTACCAAAAGTTTGATTTTGACATGTTAATGAACTCAAAAACAAACACCCTCTTTCCAACAGAAACACATTAAATCTTGTCCATTATTGTGGTTATTTTGTAGAGCATGTACCAGGTTCCATTGCAATGTCCAGCTTTAAAATCTAAATTACTAAATTACATTAAAACGGGATCAGTTTTAAGATTTAAGCGGGGAAACTTAACTCATCAGGAAAATTATTTATTTTATTACGACCATCTGTTTTAACATTATAAATGCTTAAATAAGTTTTAACATCGCCTAAAAAACTTAGATCCCTTTACTCGAACTACAACTGGGTCAAAGTGCCTTTTTAAATTTGGAAAACGTCTTAGAAGTCTAGAAAGTTTAACCAAAGTTAGTAATAGATGTAGCCAGTAGTTAGATACTTGCATTTTTAATGCATAATTGTGATTGGTTAAAAATTTTTTTTTTTTGCATAAATAAGAGTAATAATTATTGTTCATACTCAAACATTAATCAAGTAAAAACGATTAATGTATGAGTATGAACTTTAATTTTTAATAAAAATGATTTCCTTTAACTTTCATTTTAAAAATTTTAGATGATAAAATTATAGAAAAAAAAATGTCAAATTTTGTAAGGTAGTATAGAATTCAAGTTTACTTATCAAAGTCCTTTGTGTAAGCAGGGACGGCCTTAGGCATAAGCAAGTTAGGCAATCGCCTTGGGCTTTTGATTTGTGGGGATCTATCAGTTGCACAAGTTTTTTTAAGAGGTTTTAAAGATTTTAATAGTTCTTTTACGTAAAGAAAGTAAATTTCTATTGCAGTTCCCAAAAACTGTTTCATAGTTAAATTAACTCTTCAAACATAAATAGATTTCTATGAATATTGATAGATAAGTTGTAATCAAACGAAAATTTGTTCACAAAAAGAAAGTTGTTTTTCATCGTAATTCCCACAGGGGTTTTATAGTTATATAAATTTTTCATCACAATTTCCAAACCGGATTTATAGTTACATAAATTTTTTGAATTTTAATAGATAATTATTTACAATTTGTTAAACGAATTTAAACGTCACATAAGAAATCAAAGAATTTTTTTTTTTTCTTTTAACAACAATCATTATTAGGGGAGAGTTGCCTTAATTGGAACACTTAAGGAATAAATTTTTATTAACCAAAGATGGCTAAACTATGAAAACATTTTTGATTTGATAAATACAAAGAGATACTACTTTTAACCATAATTTGATTTAACTGATTGCACTATTATTGGAAATAACTTTGTTTTTGCAAAGATACCATTTTGTTCCAATCACGGCAAGTGGTTCCTTAAATTGGAATATTTTGGTTCCTTAAGCAGAACAGGTTGTCTCTTTAAAAAAAAACTCCAATAAAATCCACAAAAATTGATTAGAAATGATTCTTATCTTTACAGCGAAAATCAAAACAGATCATTTAAAACTTATAATATGATTAATATTACCTTGGCAAACTGAAATACGGAAAGATTCTTAAATACGGAAAGGAGCTTATCGCTATCTAAAATTTGAAATAAAGAACGTGTTTATTTGATCGGAAAAAAACCGTTTTGTGATTCAGAAACAAAGTACCCGCAAGATGAGAGTTCTAAGAAGGGGCTTCTCTCTGTGGATATTTTTATGAAGTTACGAAATAGTGAATGCTCAGATCATCGTTGACTAAATTATTCGAACTAAAAAAGTATTGTTTTTAATATTTTGTAATCGATCGAAAGCAAAAACAAAATATTTTGTTTTTGTTGTTGATTGCTTTCAGATGTAAACATCAAGCTCACAATCGAAGGAAATAGAGATTGTCTAGAATTCTAGCTGGGTATGAATTTTCCATGAAGTGCATTTGTGCTGTCGGCGTTTAAGTTGAGCGGAAAAATTGGTTGAAGGAACGAGAGACAATTGACAAGGAAACAAAAAATTAGTTCAAAAAGCGACTCAACACTTGAACAATGTTTTTAAAAATTTAATTTTGCAGTTTTTTGCAGAACGGAATTTAGTACTTCGTGGCACTGCGTATTGATTGTTTCAACCAAACAATTAAATTTTTTGGGGGTTGGTCAGATTGTTAGGAAAGTACGATTCATGGCTAGAAAATCATTTACAGCGTATAAAAAAAGGAAACTCATGATCATTACTCGGATAAAACAATTCAAAGTTAGGTAATTAATTTGATCGGTGATGCTGCCCAGGGTTGTTATCTGTCAAATATGTCTGAGACATATTTTCTGCCGACATAAAATATGTCCCACATATTTTTTATCGACATATTTTGACATAATTTTATGTCTGAATTATTTTCTGCTGACATAAAATATGTCAGACATATTTCTGTCGACATAATTTGACATAATTTTATGTCTGAATTATTTTATGCTGACATAAAATATGTCAGACATATTTTCTGTCAACATATTTTAACATAATTTTATGTCTGAATTATTTTCTGCTGACATAAAATATGTCAGACATGTTTTCTGTCGACATATTTTGACATAATTTTATGTCTTTGCAATCAATTATGCTTCATTAAACTTTTACTTTAAACCCTATAAGCAAACATCCGTTGTTTCATAAAGGTCTTTTTCTGCCCTTTTTAGCGATGTATCATTTGATAGTATTGACTAATATTGGCATTTATTGACTTATTTATTGATTATGACTAATATTGACATTGATAGTATTGACTAATATTGACTAGTATTGTGGCATCATTTGATAGTATTTGATAGTATTGATTAGTATTGGCGCTTTCCCTTATTAGAATGTAAAAACCATCTCAAGCTGAGTTTTTATTACTGAAAGTGGTTTTTATTAGTATGACTAAACTTAAAATATTTCTTTGATTAAAATAATAATAAAAAAAAAAACTTTTACAGTTATTTTTAATTATTAGTTGATCCTGAAATAGATTTCATTATGAAAAATTGAATTCAAAAGATTTCAAAAAAACGGTTCACAGAATTTCAAAAAATTCGTGCCAAATTAAATTCATTTAAGCTGAAGAATTTGAAATATTTCACAAAAGTTATATTCAGCTCATTAAATTCATATTAAGAAGACTAACCAGTAATAATTTATAACTAATTACGAATAATATACTTTTAGTTATAATAGTTATGATTTATTTAACAAAACAATAATTGACAATTGCATTATAACGGCATAATTAACTGCCATAAACTTGCATAAAATGTTTTGAGTGAAATATATATTGGAATAATTTTTTTTTTTCGTTTTCCTTACGATTTAAAGTCAAAAATGGAGAATAATTTATTGAATGAATCAACTATTAGTTAAAAATAACTAAAAATGTTTTTTTTTTAATATTATTTTAATCAAGAGAATAATTTTAAGTTTAGTCATATTAATAAAAACCATTTTCAGTAATAAAAACTCAGCTTGAGATGGTTTTTACATTCTAATAAGGGAAATCGCCAATACTAATCCATACTAATTAATACTATCAAATACTATCAAATACTATTAAAATTAGGTGTATTTGGGGTAAAGTCTCTAATATTGTCGAAAAAAAAGTTGTTCAAAAGTATGTCAACCTGAGTCTCAAAAGAAGCGTATTTTCATAGAGATTTTAAAGATGTTATTCGTTTGTAGAAAAATAAGTATTTTTTGTATTATTGCTGAAAAACATTTTGTTGACATTTTTTTAAGAGTCTTTAGCATTTTTTCAAATAATTTATTTGCCAAAAAATTTTAAGAAAAAATTTTTATATTTTCTAAAATCTCTATACTATCTTCTAAGATACGCTTTTTTTGAGACCCAAGTTGACATACTTTTGAACAACTTTTTTTTTGACAATATTAGGGACTTTACCCCAAATATTAAAAATCTGAACCCAAATATCTTTACAACTTGACGTGATGGTAAAAAATGAGTTGCATATTTGAAATCAAAATGTAAAATGCAACCCAAAAAATAAATTGTTTGCTCGGCACCAAAAAAAAAATTTTTTTTTTAATGACCTTCGATTATAATTGATTGCAAAAAAGCAACAAATTTGTTAAACTTTTTTCACTTAACTCTGAAAATTAAGTTGAAATGCGCAATAAATTTGTTAGATTGATTTTTTCTTCAAGAATATCAAACAGCAAATAATTCAGATATAAAATTATGTCAAAATATGTCCATAGAAAATATATCTTACATATTTTATGTCAGCAGAAAATAATTCAGACATAAAAATATGTCAAAATATGTCGATAGAAAATATGTCTGACATGTTTTATGTCAGCAGAAAATAATTCAGACATAAAATTATGTCAAAATATGTCGACAGAAAATATGTCTGACATATTTTATGTCAGCAGAAAATAATTCAGACATAAAGTTATGTCAAAATATGTCGACAGAAAATATGTCTGACATATTTTATGTCAGCAGAAAATAAGTCAGGCATAAAATTATGTCAAAATATGTCGACAGAAAATATGTCTGACATATTTTATGTCAGCAGAAAATAATTCAGACATAAAATTATGTCAAAATATGTCAATGGAAAATATGTCTGACATTTTATGTCAGCAGAAAATATGTCTGAAAATATGTCGACAGATCTGCCAGACATATTATGTCGTAACAACTCTGATGCTGCCTGACAAAAAATTATAAATAATTTTCAAATTTAGAAATATTATTTCATTATTTTAGACAATAATTTTGCAAATATGCAACATTGGGAGTAGCCCAGGAAAAAAAGTTCTATAGAATTTCTATAAACTTTTGAAACATATGATCTATAGAAATTCTATAGAATTCTATAAAATTTCTATAGAATGTCTATTAATTTCTATAGAAATTGCTATAAAACTTTATTTTCTATAAAATAAAAAGTAGAAAAAAAAAGATCTGTTGGAATTTCTATAGAAATTAACAGAGATTCTATAGAAATTTTATAGAATTCTATAGAATTTCTATAGACAATATGTTTCAAAAGTTTATAGAAATTCTATAAAACTTTTTTTCCTGGGAGATCAGTAGAAATCAATAAACATTTTGTATGATCATTGACAACATTTTGTGTGTATGTATTTATTTGCCAAGGAGAAAATAATTTACAAACGTAATTTATAAAAATAAATATTTAACGACTGGGGTAAAAGGAGACAAACTTAGTCTTATCAACAAGCCCCAGCATTGGTTTAGGTCTTACGGAAGCAAGCTTACAAAAGCTTGAAGATCTGAGTTTAAATTTGCAGAACTGCAGAGGCCACAGATAAATTAAAAAAGTAAATTTGAAAAGTTGAAGTCATGGTGTTCATAAACATGTGCTTGAACTTAATTTTGGAATCATTTTATGTTCCATGTCACAGTATCAATCTAATTCACGGAGACATGGCAAATATTCAGTCGTTGCAGTGACGCTTTTTGGAATTTTGAATTAAATTCATTTTTTGTTTGGCGCTTCAACTTAGCGATGACAGATCTTTAAAACTCATGTACGAAATCTGACAGTAAAGCCTATTTCCGATACACGCTGGTAATTCAGAATCGATTGTGTAAAGGCTGTTCGTTATCAAATAGCAGCAGTGTGCGATGCATTAGTGGAAGTGCCTGAAAATGCCAACGATCCAAAAGCAGGAACAGAAGCAATTGGACTGGCAAAACAAATTACAAAAGTTTCCATTTTTGTTTACTTTAGCCATCTGGTACAATTTATTGTTTCCAATCAATACCATCAGCAACTTCAATCAAAAAACATGCAATTTGATATTGCTCTGGAATGTATAAAAAGTGTAACCGAGTTTACAAAAAAAATTAAAGAAAACGGGTTTGTATCTGACCAAATTTTAGCCAAAGAAATGGCTCAAGAATTAGAAATGGAACCACATGAAATCAATTAATTTTGCATAATTTTGAGACGAAAGAAAACGCGCAAACATTCTTTTATGAAAGCATAGATGAATTGTTGACAGATCAAAAAGAAAAGTATTGTTTAGTTTTTTAATGTTTTGTTAGTTCAAGCACTTATGCTAACAACGCGTTTTGAGAAAATGGATCGTCATTTTGATCTCTTTGGTTTTCACAAAATATTAAAAAAATATCAGAGTTACACCAAAATAGTTTGATGAAATGCTATGAGGATTTAAATATTGCGCTCATAGATACATTTGGTTCAGATACTGATCCGAAGGAATGATGCAATTAATTGCAAATATTTTCCAAGATTGTTCCAGATAGCGTTTCTTCTTCTTTTGATTCAATCATGGTTTGAAAATTACTATTGCGAATATCTCTGTAGCCTTTCTTATAGATTTGACAATTCAGATCACTATTGCATTGGGAGAAAGAATTTTTTCCAAGTTAAAATTACTTAGAATCTATTTGAAAACGACTATGACGCAAGAACGCCTAAATAGTCTGGCAATTATAGTTTAAAGAACAAGATATATTCCAGTCTTTGAACTGTTTACAACTAATTAAGGACTTTGCTGCCATTAAAGAACGAAAAATTGATTTTTGAATAAAAATTAATTAATAGAAGTGGGGATAAACTCCCACCCATCAACCCCACTCGGGCTTTTTTTTCAAATGCGTCTACTCGCATTTGGTTACTAGTTTATTATTATTTTCTTCGTTTAGGCCACCAAGTTCACTTTACCTAATGTCTTCAATTATCTAAGACCAGTTTTGGTGTGAGAGTCATAATTGATGCAAAGCGTTGGTAAACTTTCACACCGCTGACACATGACTTTTTTATTATTTTAAATATTCTGATATTATGGTTTACCCTCCTGTAGCTAATTGACATATAGAGGCCCGCCAAGACATGTTCAGCTCACTAAAGAGCATCATAACCCACTGTTACGCAACAAGAGTGAGTTTTAGAAAGAACAAAGTAAATAAGAGTGAAAGTTATAACTAGTTGAGTTAGAAAGATATCATGGAAAAAGCGGACAGACTTTGCACTAGAAGTTAGAACGTGCTATACCAAGTATTATAAAGCCGTCGTAAAGTTGCTACTGTTTTGTATTCTGTCTTATAGGATTAGACTCCTACAAGATTTTATATCCGGATTTTGTATGATTTTTAAATCTATAGGAATTCTTATAAGATGTAATTAATAGGATTATCCCATATGTCTGATACAAAAATCCTGTTCCAATATCTTATTGGAGTGTTGTAATTCTTTTTATAGGATAACATAAAGTGTTTTTTGACAAGGTTAAGTTTAAGACTCATTCAGCGAGCTAGCAACCAACATTTCATTCATATTTCAAAGATCGCTGGAAAGACACAAGAGACCGATTAAATCAAGATTATTCAAATAATAATCCTAATTGTTTAGTTATTTACAACAGCAAGATGATATAAATTATTAACTGCAAAAAAAAGCATAGCATCTTGTCAAGGAGTTGTCAAAATTTTATTCAGTAGACTGATAAGGAAAAATTGATAAATTATGTAAAAATATAAGAAATTTTTTTTGTAAAAAATATTTTGAAAATAACAAATCCTACTATTTTTATGTTCAAAAGTTCCTGAAAAGTTGAATTAACCCAGTGGACAAGGGACGTAAAATTGACGTCTTTTGAACATTTTTGGATGTTTTTTGAACGTTCAAAAGACGTCTTTCTTTAGGTCATGTGCCCACTGGGTAAGTTGCTAATAAAATGCATCTATGCAAAGATATTTTAGACATAAAACTCAAAAAGGTTCTTTAATTTTTTGTTTAATCAACCCTCACAACTGTTTTAATAGGATATCATTTCAGCAAACTGCGATTCTTTATTACTGATAAACTAAATGTTAGGTTTAAGAAAATATTTATAGAAATATATTTATAATTTCTTCAGAAAAAACAAATTTGAAGTGTTACATCGCTCTCTCTCTATGTAGTCTCTTACTATGCAGTTTATGTAATACAATATTTCTTCAAAATGTGTAATTTATTGTTTGATTAAGTTTTTTTTAAATATGGTATTGAAATAAGCATATTTTAATAGAAATATGCTCAAGCTAAAACATTTTTTGAGTCACACAAAATTTTTTGAATAAACATGCCAGAGTCTGTATCAAAAATTTTGAATGCAAAAAAAAAAACAACGTACATTATCTACTCTGCTTTAAGGTGGTAGACCACTATTAAAAATCGAAAAAATTATTTTTTCAATTTTAAAGTTTTTAAGTAATAGAATTATCGTAGATTACGAATTTCATATTAGTTTTATATAAAAATAAAGCTAACCCTATTAAAAATCAGTTTTTAATAATGCGGTTTAGGCATTTTCATAAATTTGTCCGTAGCAACAGATTGTTTATTCCGTTGCTATGTAGCTAAAAAGGAAGTTATCCCACAAAATACCATAAAAATTAATACAAAAAAACTTCATTTGTGGTGACTGCTACTCTAAAACTACTTTTTGTTTATTATTAAATGCTTTTGGTGCAGTGTGTTACATGGTTTTCAACGGATTTCTTCAGTAAATGTCTAATTACTTTACAACGACCAGAACTTTCTTAGGCTAATTTTCTGTCTTCTATACTTTGGTTAAATAATAACTAAAATAATGGGAAATAAAGATAAAAGAAATAAAATAAGGTATAGCAAGAAATGTAGACTCTTCAGAGGAAACCAACATAAATCATCAAACGTTGTAGCTGAAGAAAATCTATTTAATTTAGAAGAATTACAATTCAAATGTAGCTCTGCAAAAAAATGAAGATATTGTCATCCTGTTGCAGTAGTAAATCTTCCGTCGATATTTTAAATAATGATTTTGTAAATAAAAATAATTTTTCTGCTAATGATGATTAGTCCAATGACTGCTATATTTTTATGAACACTAACATTTTAGAAATATTTACTGCTGCTGTCCAAAATGTTCTGCAAATGTTAATTTTAACCATGATGCTAAACTTAAAAAAGGTTTATCACACTGTATATTTTTTTCATGTGCATCTTGCTAATGGGAGCAAAAGTTTTATCCTAGTAAAACTATAAAACGAGTCTTTAAATGCTTTAGTTTGGAAACGTTGTCTAAAAGATGTTTTGGTTGGAATTGATGTATTATATTTAGGTTGCTGTTCTGCAATCATTAATTTTAATGATCGACTTAATAGTATCAATAGAGTTTTTGAAAAACTTTATTTAAAACCAGGGCATTATTCTTCAAGTTTTTTGGCATCGTCTGATTTGAAAAGAGTTAGAAATATGGAAAAAAAATGTAAGGAAAAGGGAAAAAGCAGGCGAAAGCAGTTAAGAAGTATTCGTAAGGAACAAAGATGAGGAAGAAGAGAGTTTATGTTATGGTGCAGGAGAATTTTAGTCTTTTTTATTTATTTACTATAAACTTTATTTATTTACTATAAACAAATATTTAATTAAGTTTATAATTTTTATAATCGCAAATCAAAAGAAAAACTTTTTTTTTCTAACTGAAATACTACTTTAATAATAGTATTGTTTATTAATATTATCACTTTTTTTAAACATATTTTATTTTAATTTTGCGTTAGTTTTACTCCACAATATGTTTATAATAAGATAATAATTTTCAATAGGTTTTTTTTTGTTTTTTTATATTTTATTTGAAGTGTTTAATGTTTTTTTTTGTTTAAATGTGTTTTTCTCAGTTCTTTAAAATTCACGACTTTGCGGTAATTATCTCTTGATTCTCTTAACTGATTTTCATAAAATTTTCAGGAGTTGTTCCTTTAGTTATTATGGATGTCCCCTACCACTTTTATTGCATTGTGATAACTCGATAACAAGATATTAAAGTCCAAATATGGTCAAAAATGCCCCTTTTTTGTT